>NC_056567.1:8374443-8401890 GCF_013358625.1 Macadamia integrifolia | reverse complement strand
ATTCCGCGGAATGCCGTTCTTGCCAAGGTTGTATGTCTTTTTTCAGCCTACTCAAGTCCAAACCATTGGGACCCCTTAACCGCCTCTCCACAAAGTGGGGGTAAGGCTGCCTACATTTGACCCTCCCCAGACCCCGCAATGGTGGAATCTTGTGCACTGGGTACCCCTCCCCCTTCCCCTTCCCCTTCCCCTTCCCCTTCCCCTTTTTTTTTGGAGTCATGCTTTGTTCCATCTTGCTCTCTAATTGAAGTCCAAAAACTGTTATTTTTCTGCAACTCCAGCTGCACTGTGGCTGCTGTAGCCACTTCTTTTTTTCTCCAATTTTTTCCCTCCTCACTCCCCCCCTTTTCCCCTTTTCTGACAGATTTTGGAACCTAGGGGCCTACAAAACAAACTAGGCAGCCAATCGCCTAGGTCCTGAAAAACCCAACTTGACAACCATGGTACAACCCATAATAGAGAGCATAATGATCTAAACCTGATGTAGATAAGTCATTTAATTGGCTTATTTTATTGGAAATAAGACTTGAGTTGGGTTATACAGGTGTTGGGCCTTTGATCCCATGGGTTTTCTTTGTAATAGGTCACTTTAATAGGCTTAAAATATGGGTAGAAAGTAGGAAAACGAGAGACTTAATTCATTAGTTTACTTAGAGTCCTGTTTTAAGTCTATTTTCTTTGTTATTTCAGTTTCCTAGTCAGTTTAGGTTTCCCAATAAGTTAAAGATTGGGTTAGGCCTTTCATTTTTAGTGTTTGAGTCCGTTTTGAGTCTTTTATATATAAGTTTGTAAGGAGCTACAGCAGTGGGGACGAATTTGATTGAATGATAGTTTATTTTTGTCGTTTGCAAATTATTCCCTGAGATAGCTAAGGGTGAGAGACTCAGGTTGAGATAGCCATTCCCCTACCCCGAATCTTTCCTTCATTCTCTATTTTCTGTTTTGTTCATCTTATTTGTCCTTGAATCTGATTTTTATTGAATGTACTAAGATCCCACCTGGGATTGGATCTTACATCAAAACCCTATTACAAAATAGAGAAAAAAACCACCCACCCAAAACAACAGCCAACAAAATTACAAAAAAACTTGATGCAGTTGCACGATGTGATGCGGATCAGGGTTCCAAAAGTCGGAATCGGATCGCTTATGGGCCCACAATTAACAACTAAAACAGTTTACAAAGAAGTAGGGGCATTATTGTAATTTCTAGTACAATTTGAACCCCTTTTAGAGTGAAATAAGTGAATAGGGACTTAACAGGGATTAAATCTAAAGAGAAGGACCAATTCTGGAAATAAAGGAAGTAGTGGGGTTAAACTGAAATAACAATTGGAACAGAAGGAGTATTCTGAAATTACCAAAGATAAACGAAATATTAGAACACAGGTTTAAGAAAAGAAGGGGTTTACTGTAAATATAATTAACTAGGGAACTAAAGAATAAAAGGAGAAGGTCATCTTCTACCTTAGGTCATGTTAGGGAGCAAAAAACCAGCAGTAAGGCGAGGTTTCAGATTGATGGAGCTCCTTCAACAAGTCTCGGTTTGGGCTGATCTTCCAAACGAAGGCTTCCAACCCTGTGGCCTCTTGATTCCGGCGGACAAGTACCTCAAACCAGCAATCACCAAGGAACCATGGCATCTGCAACTCAGATCTACCGCAAGAACAAAACCAGGTCTTGAAAATCTGGTTAGAAACTTTCAATGGAGATCATGTCTTGACTGAATCTATGTAGGTGGAGGCAGTTCTACCACATGAATGTCTTCTCACAATTTGCAACTGTTCTGAAGAGTAACCATAGAGATCGACGACAAACAAGAGCTGGAAATACCGCCCAGAACAGGGTATTCTCAAGTTTGAGAAGTAATCAACAAAGAAATAGAGAGTATATCAGAGAAAAGAAGAAGATAAAGAAGGAAAAAAGAGAAGAGTTCAGGGAGAGAACTTCAAAGTGGGAGAACAAGCTTCTCGACAGTCATACCATTCATTCAAATCTAATTTCAGTTTCATTCAATTCTCAAAAATTGAGTTATTCTCTATTACATGACTAATATAAAGGAAAAATCAAATAATTAATAGAAACTACTTGAAAATGGAAACTATTCTAAAATTAGAAACTAACTAATACAAAAGAAATTGTTTCTAAATCCAAAGAGAATCAAATCAAAATATTTTTTTTCTCTAAGTCCATCGTGCAACTGCATCACGATGGACTTAGAGGAAAAAAAAATCTTTTGATTTGATTCTATTTGGATTTAGAAACAATTTCTTTTGTATTAGTTAGTTTCTAATTTTAGATTTGTTTCCATTTTCAAGTAGTTTCCATTAATTATTTGATTTTTTCTTTATATTAGTCATGTAATAGAGAAGAACTCAGTTTTAGATTTGAAGTTTTTGACGAATTGAAATTTGGGTATGGAAACCATGGCTGCCGTGGGCTGTTTTTTCCCCTCCCTGACTCTCTGAAATCTCCTTTTTTTCCTTTTTTTTTATCTTCTTCTTCCTCCCAACCTTTTTTTTATTTCCTGCTATTGAATTTTCTGATACTCTGTTTTCTGGGCGACGTTAGTTACACCTCACAGTTGGTCGATCTCCTTCATACCCAAGGCTGTTGGCTTGAAACTTGGAGTAGTTGTAGGAAGCCATAAAGCGATTCAGACATCTGAATCTGAGGTAGAGAGTCCTGCTGATTTGGGAACCATTCCTCCTCAACCAGATCTGGAACAGTAGGCACCGCCAGATCTAACTTAAAGGTCCAATTTGCTCCTCATCGATTGCTGGTTTGAGATACCTGTCTACCGGAATCAAGAGGCCACAGGGTTGGTAGCTTTCGTTTGGAAGATCAGCCCAAACCGAGACTTGTTGAAGGAGCTCCATCAATCTAAAACTTCTCCTTACCGCTGTTTTTTTTGCTCCCTAACGTGACCTAAGGTAGAAGATGACTTCTCTTTTATTCTTAAGTAACCTAGTTTGTTCTATTTATAATTAACCCCCTCTTTTCTTAAACTTTAGTTCTGATATTTCCTCATTCCTTTACTAATTCCAGAATACCCCTCCCCTTTTAATTTCTCTCAATTTGACCCTATCATTTATTTTCCTCTCTTTTAAGTGCTAGAGTGTTCCTAAATTTACAAGATTGCCCCCCAACCATTAAATTTGAGATTTGTAGTCATTCTTGTGGGCCCTAAGCGATCCGATTCCGACTTTTGGAACCCGGATCCGCATCAAAACTATAATGGGAAGGAGTGCCGAACACCACCTTGATCTCGCTACCCCTTGCTTGGCCATAAGGTCAGCCAAATCATTTGCCAATCTTGGACAAGAACTTTATTTGTTTCAATAACTTAATGCAGATCGAAAGACAAATCACCAAGTGATGGGCTCATTCAAGGATTGGATGAAAAAATATTATAATTTGAAATGCTAGATCGGATCAAAACTGAAGTCAAATCCAAGATTAAATTTTAAGAGAGAGCTACCAGATTTCAAGGATAGTTTCAGCAATACAACAGAAATTATATCGTCCAATTAATGGAGATCAATGTGGTGCAATTGGGAGGATAAGAGGGAAGACATATTCCTAAAAAAAGTGGACCTGAAAATTAAAGCAAATCAAGAAAGAGAGATAAGACAAGAAGGAACTAATGAGACTAATACATGGGGAAGGAGAGAGAAGAAAAATGAGAAAAATTTCCAGCTATAGGGGAGACCGGGAGAGGAGAGAGGAGAGATAGAGGAAAGAGAAAGAAGCTCCTTTCCAAATCGAGAAGAGGGAAAGCAAATCCAGCTAGACCACAGACAAAGCAACTAAATCAATCCATTAACCAAAATCGAAATCCTGAGGTGGGTTGGTTACATATATTGAAAATAGACTCCACTCAGGACTCTTAACTTTCCTAATAGATTGAAAATATCTAGTAAACGGGCTTAGCTAATGACCAGTAAATAAAAACCAATAAATGGGACCCAGACAATCTTTTATCCATATACTTAATCCCGTGTACTAAGGCCCCAAAGCCCACAGAACCCATCCATGGACCAAAATAAAGTCTTTAGAAGCCCACAAATGAATAATCTGAACTGCATCATTGGGGCTTGGGAAACATAAGCGATATATCCTTTGATGACATAATCCAAGCAATAACCAACATAGATCACCTCCCCTCCAGCAGAATATTTGTTAACCCCTCCTTATATCAAAGTCCAAACCCCATGCAAAGAGATAGCAGCCCCTCTACAGTAGAATCCACTTCTCCCACTGGGCCCAAGGATATTCTTTAAGAGCGTCAAGTACTCGATAGGTCGATTGGCTTAAATTCCTTAAATACATTTAATTATTCAAAGTGCAATATCCAGGAACAAAAACCATCCCTCCACCCCCAAAAAAAAAGCATAACTAATTGCCACACACAAAAGAGAAACTACACATTTGTATTTTCCCCCGAAACAAAGCATGTTTAAGTTCATTTCTTCATGAGCATAACTCATATTGGTATTGGTATTGTCCTCTGAGATTCTTGGTAGATTGAATAATGCAGGCAGATAATGGGACCTGCGGTTAATGGACCAAGCTAGAAGTGTTAAAAAGAATAGCAACTAGAAAATAAGAAACAGAAATTCACCATGAACACAGCTATGGTTTGAACATCAAACCACGTGGAAGAGGACCCTTCTCTTAATCATTACAATTCTGGCCAAAGCATGTTGATTACAATGCTTTAAATAGGTAAATACCCAGATCCCTATCCCTACATGAATTTGACTTCTTGACTCTAAGATAAAAATTCTTAATATGACTTACAAATTAGCAAACCTAATAAGGACTTAACCCCTATCATAACCAAATAAAAAATACTAACTAAACTCTAAGTAGAACTGCAAATCTAATTACTCATTCTAAAAAAACACATCATGTGACAAATTGACATCCTATTAGTAAATTAGTCATAAATTTCCAAATATAACTCAGAATTGCAAGATCTTAATCTCATTGGATAGGTAACTAAATAACCTATCCAACCGCACCAAAATCACACAAAACAGGGAAGTATTGACCATCCAAAATTAAGCCCCAAAAATTGACGGAAATAACTATTTCTCTGATACAATACTTAAAGCAGATCAATCAAAGGATCTGCAGATGGTGGGTTTTCTTTTAGGATAGAAGGAAAGAGACTACTAGCAATATAGCAGCAAGGACTCTTTTGAGACCAAACTTAGTTAATACCATATGGGACCGACACAATCTTATCTATATACTTATTCCCATGTACAAAGTTAAGACCCCAAATATGGACTTATAAAAGAGGCCCATTACATCAATAAACCCTAAAACAAAAACCTCAAGGTCCATAAAACCCAACAATGGGAAGCATAAAGTCTATCTTATGGGTGCAACAGGGCCAGGCTGGGCCAGGTTTTTAAGTAACAGGCCCCGCCCAAAGTCCCCAGGGCCCCAAAGCCCTACCCAGCCCAAGGCCAGGCCCAGCCCAATCGGGCTCAGGGTGGGCTAATCTTGGGCCAAACTGATAGTCCAAACCAAAACCACCCCTTTCAATCTAAAACCAAACAACCAACCATTTGGTTTATAGGCCAAATTTAAAATTTCAGTTTTCAGTTTGGTCTTCATCTGGGCCAATTTTTTAACCTAAAATCCAGACCAATTATAAATAAATAGGAACGAAACCGATAAGATCGATTGGTCAACCCAATAATAACCAACTTTAAATCCAACAGTCAGATGGGGCTGAGATTTGGATCGAATAGACCCCTTGCCAGGATAGTTAATCCCTCCAAAGAACAAGCTAATGCAATGGTTGGATCTGCTGTAACGAAGTATAGTTGAAAATAGAAACTTAAGAACAACAGAATTTAGCAACAAAAGAAAACTGAAATAACTCCCAATCTCTAGTGTCTGATGATCCCAAAATTAAGATCAGATATATTACTAACAGCCTAACAGGGACCTTCACCTCAGGAAGCATGTGGTTCTGAGTTTGAAACCTCTTACCTCCTTGGGGCCACTCAGACGGGGTGTTTTGTGCTCTTCACTGTTTTCGATCAAAGTTGAATTATCATTCAACCCCGGTACAACCCCTTTCCATGCAATTGTGGGGTCAATATGGGCCCGTGGGACTAGTCAAGCCAAAGTCCTAGATACCCGTCATTAGCCAAAAAAAAAAAAGGGAAAAATATGTGTCAAAAGATGAGGTCGACCCAAGGGCTGACTACAATGTCAGTTTGAATGCCGGCAGCCAAATTAGAAACAACAGTAACAGAGAACTCAGACCTGCAAATCATTATGTAAACGTTGACAAACTGATGTTAGAACAATAGGGGATGGATGGAAAAGACAGAAGAAAACTAACAAACTTCAGGAATACAACCAAAACAGAAACCGTGGGGGTGCATCTGTACCGGAAACCTACAGAAACTTTAATGGCCCAATATGTATGACAGAATGATGTGAGGCTATATCACATAGGACCTAACCCCAAGCAGGATCTGAAATTCTGGGCTGAAATAGGAGAAAATTAAGAACTCGCAAATCGTAGCTCAGATGGACCTGAAATTTGGTATGACAATGGTCAATAAGATCCCCAAACTACCATCCAAATTTGGCTTGGACCCACCAAGTAAGTACGAAACCAATCAAAATCACAGATGCCACATATAGGAGATACAGTTTCGAGAACTCGAATGGAGGAAAAATTGCTGCAGACACACCTGACCTCCAAAGGCCCTCAAGTCTTGGTCGAGTGTCCCTTTTAGGAGGTAGAATAAACCCTCAAAAGGGCTGGGAGAATTTCCTTCAGATCTGGGAGTTCCAGTGATCAACCAAATAAAGGAAACTTGCGTAGGAGGCAGAATTCGATCCTTAATTCAGGCTGTGCTTCAAACCAATCTGTAGGCCGATCTTTGGGTCTTCAACACAAATACTAAACACTCTCAAATCACTCTCACAGGGGAAATAAAAGACGAAAAGAGAAATCCATGGAGGTGTTGAGAAGGGGGAAGGAGAAGGGATAGGTTTTGGGCATCTAACCCCTCAAGTCTAGGCATCTCACCTAGGGCCTCTCACCCAACCTCACCTCACAGCACAACAGCATAAGCCATCTTTAACAAATAGATCTTCATTAGCTAAATCGATTACAGCAGCTCCTCTTATATAGGAGTGAATTCAGCTTACAAATTAGAAGGTAACCAAAAAGAAAACTAACATAGAATAGAAGCTAAACTAAACCTTACTAAAGCAAACTACTTTTTAACCAAGAAAATATTAAAATAGAAACTACTAAGGCCCTTTTTGGTATCATTTTTCTTTTTTATTTTTATCTATTTAACAAAAATCATTAATGAAAATTATTTTTTATTAAAACATAAAAATGGTTTGGTAACTACTTGAGAAAAATGATTTTTTGTGAGAACTAGTTTGATATCTCTATGTGCAAAATAGTTTTTTACAGAAATGGGTGAAGAGATTCCCTTCACCCATCTTTCTTATAACTCTCTTGCTCCACTTTGGATTGAAGAAGAGGGGAAAAGGCTTGGATTCTAATTACAAAGCAAATGACTAGTTTACCCCTCCATATTGAGCCTTTAAGCACATGCTCATTAAAGTCCAGCGCAAAAATAATTGAAAATCATTTTTTGCCAAAACACATAAATGACTCTTGATCTTTTTTTCGGTTTTTGTGTTTTACCATTTTTTTTTAAATAGAAACAAGCTCCATAAATGATACCAAATGCAGCCAAAACCATATTTGTGAACAAAAATCAAAAAGAAAAATGATACCAAAGAGGGCCTAAGTAGCCTAGTCTAGTAATATCTACTAACATGCATGTTTAACTTGGCAACCAAGACAAAGCTAAAAAAGGAAACAATAATCCTAAACTTCTTTGCTGAAACCGATGGCTGCTGAACTCCTCTTCTTTAATCTTATTTCTTCCACATTAAGAGGACAAACTGAAGGGGTTACTGTTCACGTGAACAGTAACTCGTGAACATAGTTTTCTGGTTTTAGGGCTGGCTCGATGGGACCAAGGTGGGGGACTGGCTGGTCCAACATTGGACCTAGTTCAAAGAAACCACCAGGCCCCTTCTCTAACAAGCTCAATCTACATCACAGAATAATAAAGAAGATCCAAAAGAAAAATGAAAACACCTAGAGAATGACCATGGTAGAAGGGGTTACCTGCTGGAAAAATATGACAAAATCAATGGAAGAAAGAACAAGGAGAAGAGGAAGAAAGGAAGAAGAATATATGATACTATGACCAATAGGCTTCACCACCTATGGCCTTCGGTTGAGTTTCACCACCCTCTCTCCAAGGCTTCATCACCTTGGTTGTGACTGATTCACCGAAGCACATCACTCTCATGGAGCAAGAATTATCATATACAAAGATCACCCAATCGATTCTAGCTTTGCTTACAAGACAAACCAATGACTCCCGCCGTATAAAAGCATTACTCTAACCAATGAGTTAAGTAGGTCTTCAATCTGCATAACATGGGAAGAAAGAAATTCTACTGAACAGTGAGAATTTTAGCACAGTTTTGAGTAGGGGAAAATGTTCAATGAGGCGATGGGCAGGGTGCAATAGCACCTCTGTGCCTCTCTCTCCTCACATGAAATGACCTTGATCCTCTTATGTACAATACCATTTGTCGCACCTCATTGGTGTGCTCCCTTGTGTCATTTGCTTAGAGAACCCTCACCATTTGAGTTATAATAGCGATAGGGGCTTAATTTTTTTCTCTCTTCTAACATTACCAGGGTCTCATTGTCGAGATTGCTAGGAGAGTGATATATAGGATAAGCGAGGAATTTTATAAGATTTATGCAAAGAATTAGAGTTCATAGGTGCTTATTTGTCAAGCTCTTTTAATATTAAAGGGTCTGATCATTGGGACGGTGGTAGTAGAGGTCAGTCTAGGGGAGTGAGTATATATATACATATATATATATAAAGCAAAGAATTAGAGTTCATAGGTGCTTATTTGTTGAGCTCTTTTAATATTAAAGAGGCCTGATCATTGGGGTGGTGGTAGTAGAGGTCAGTCTAGGGATTTATGTAATGTAGTTGATTTTATTTGCTTCATCATTTCTGTGTCTATAATTACAAGTTGTGGGTTACTATGTACTCATTCGGTTTCGAATAGAACCATAAGATTTCATCTGGGAAAGGCTACAAGTGGTGTGTCCTCCTTTATTATTGCAGCTGTTTAGTTGCTTGCAGCCATTCTTTCTTCTGCTGTTCTATTGCTATTCAATATCTGGGCAAATAGAATTCATACATGCTCAATACTCATAAGCTTTGAATTTCTTTGTTGATTTTATTTAGGGTTTTTATAATGTTCAAAAATGTCGGTGAACTTCGTGAAGCTGACTAGTTATTATGCGGTCGGTAATGATAGACATGGGAGTCCATGTTGTAGAGAATTTCTCACCCAACTTTGGACTTTTAACATGTATAAAAATATAGAATGCCCATTTTGTGTTTAAATTTGATCAATAAGATTGGTGGGCGTCCTTTATAGCATAGGATTACTCAATATCTGACATGCAACATGGGTCAAAACTTGGTGAATTTTGTACCTGTAGGATCCTTTAAGTCAATGATTCAAGAGATCGAGCGCTTTCTGTTCTTGAGTCTCTCCTTCTGCACCCCAAGTAGTGCCATAAAGTAGCAATCTCCATAATATCAATGGATTTGGATAGGACCTAAGGAAAGAGCAATCAAATACAATCCCAGGTTCCGAAACCCTTAAATTTGGATCACTATAGGCCCACAAGGATGAATAAATCCAAATATAAGAAGATGGTGATGATTCTGTCAATATTTCAAAGTCCAGGCCCCTTGAAATAGAGGGAAACAGAATCTTGGATGGAATGGTAACTAAATATTAAGAGAAAGGACGAATCTGATATTTCAAAATGGTATAGGATAAAATAGAACAGAATTCAAAAGGAGAGAACTATTGTGTAATAACAAGATTATGCCCTTACTTGCAAGTATCAATATTTAATGTCTTCTTAATTCATCCAAGAAAACAAATGTCTTCTTCTTCCTTCGATTTCTCAGAAAAAAAAAACCTCACTATTTCAGCAACGCAAGGATCCAGCTGCACAACCCTACTTAATTTTATCTGCAAACTCACATGGGACCCAATCAAGCTGAAACTCTGGGAATAGGTTCCTAACTCAGAATCCTATTAACGACAACCAACAAAAACAAGCCAACTGACCAACTCTGAGATCAATTACAATTCTCTGAAATCAGAGGCGCTGTAGTCAAAGAACAGATTCGAAGAACTAGTTAGAACTTCCAATTGTGCCAAATTTTGAGCCCAGAATTTACAAGCTGAGTTGTTCCTAGCACCAAGATCACGTCCTAAATTCTGAAATTGATCTGACGATAACGAGAGAAGATTGGTCTCAATGTTTGGGGCTGCAACGTACTGTTTGCAGCACTGCCCAAACAGAGTTCAACTGAGAAATCAACAGAAAACTCAAACAAAAAGGAGGAAAAGGAAAAGAAGAATATATTAGAAGAAAAAAATGGAACTAAGAGAAAGAAAAATCAGACCTAAGAGGAAAATTGAATTGAACGGAGAAGACGAAGGAAAAGAAATGATCATGTTGCTTCAGCACATGGTAACGTAACTCCATAAATTTCTGATTCATCGCAAGCTCCCACTCAATGGACTGTTCTTTCCCAATATGTGAATTAGCCATCTTAGACTTTTGGCAAGAATTTTATCAGTTGGGATGGAACACTTCATTTGTAAAAAAGAAAAAAATCATGTCAAACATCCCGTGTCCAAGTACGAGGCTGATACTAGTTACTCGTGACAATGTCCTTTTTTTACCTATATCTAAAGCTTGCCATGAGATTTCCAAGGAATTAGGAGTAGTTTACTCAATATTAAGCTCTTTGAGAACAGAATATCTCACATAAATGTTTTCCTGCAGTACATCCAAGCAGGCCTTTGATTTCAAACTTCCTTTCACACTTTCCATTTACCCCTTTATGTAACCAACAACCATTCATGCCAAGATCTAAGTTCATAAACTTGATATCTCTAAATTCCATTAATAAATTTGGCAATGCTGGTCCCAAGTTCAAACAATAAGGAGGATGTTGTTAGGTTGACAGCCATCTAAAATTTTAGCCTGATCCATTTCAATTTGAATCCTGAACATCCATCAACTTGAACATGGAAGTTCGAGCTTCAACTTTAGGTAGAAGATCTTCATATTGGATGATGGTTAACCAACAAGCAGCCCACCGAATAAAAAGGGAGGGGGACTCAAGTTATCTGCAACAAAATAGAGGGTGCACCTTCATGGCTAAGACTATAACTTTATTTTGATTCAATTTAAAACCAAGTCAAGTTCATCACCCTTATTTTACTAATAACCATAACCTTTCCAAAACTGATTCCAGAAGTATGGCTTGATTTCACCAAACACTTAAATCTCTAATTGATAATTAGAGAAGTCACATAACCCACCCATTTAAATCTCTAATTGACAATTAGAGAAGTCACATAACCCACCCATTTGGGGCCTCCAACCAGACAAGCAATAATTGGGGTTTCCCACAATGAAAATCCCATTAGTATGTAAAGACATGAGAAGTCAATTATTCAAACAAAGCTCCTTATCAACAAGTATAAAAAAAAAAATCAGCTGTTTCTTTCTAGTTGGAGAATAAGGTTGAACTACAATCAACATCACTTCAAAGCAAGTGAAAGGAACTTAACGAGTGCATTGGGTATAATACCAGCACATAACATAGAGCTAGGTACCATAGAGCTAGGTCCCACATACAAATAAATCTCAAAATGTATCACAGCCATGTTGCGCATTTTGTTCCTACTAACTGTTCAGACAAATAGAACAAGTTATGCTCTTTCTTTCGGGGGAGGAGGGGTGAGGGGGATAAGTAGGCCATGCAAAATTTTGAAACTCATGACGTTTAGAACTTCAAAAATACATGAATCCACATACTTTTGCCAATATCCAATTTATCAACAAAAACATATAAGAATCCAAGCAAAAAAGGCCATAGTTGCCATTCTTCTATAGAAACATCAACCTTGGATATGAAGAAGGAAAAATAAAACAAACACAAAATACATAACCTCAAATGCAGAATAAGAAATTAGAATATGTATTGGCAATTAAAGTGTTTGGGTCATGTTATCTTAGCAAAGAATAAGTGACAAATAACATAGAGCATACCTCACACAGAAGTTAAATTAGGGGAGAGGGGGATGGAAGAGGAGGCATACCTCTTTCAGTTCATCTTCTCCAAAGTCTTCTATAACTGGGACTGAAACAGCAGACTTTCCACTTGAAGAGCGCTTGACCCCTTTCTTTTTCTCTTTTTCTACTTTTTCTTCAAATGGAAACTTAGCATTATCATGCTCCAATAAATTCAGGAGTTCCTTTCTTATCATTTCATCAGCCTGCTCAATCGAAGTAGGAGGTACAAAAGAACTCTTGTCTTCATCAGCTCTCAGCAATGATTTCTTAACAAGTTCCAGCGAAGCAGCAGGAGGTCTAGGCAGTTCCCTCTGAAGCACTTTTGATCTTTTTCGAAGCAATGCCTGCTGCCTTGCTTCTTCCTCTGCCTTTTCTCTAGCCATCCTATCTGACATATCTTCTTCAATCTTAACTTCTGGCTCTTCATTTTCTTCTGGAGGCGGCTGGATGACTATTTGGTATTCATTTTTTGGCTGTGGAAGATTGGTTAAACCAGAACGCAAGTTTCTTCTAACCTCAGCTTGCCTCCGGAGTTCAAGCTTAGCATTATCATGCATATCCATTTCATTTATATGAAGCTCATCTCTGATAGGTGTTCCTTTTGGAGTCATACCAAAAGAGTAGCCATCCCTTGATGGAGTCATGCCAATTCTTGGAGTAAGACCCATGGGTCCAGGTGTGGATGAAGGGGTAGCCATTGGGTTTGGAGTTTGAATCTCCCTTCTCTTAGGAGTAACACCTGAAAAATCAGACGGGTGCAATTCGGGATTCTCCCCACCCAATAATGGTGTTTGTGACTCCCTCAATCTTGCAAGGTTTTCAGCTTCCATCATAATGGCATCACCTTTCCCAGCAGGCGTTCTCTGAGGGGTCCGCAGCGTAGTCATCCCTTGTCGTGGCGTCTGAGCATAACTTGCTAGAAGAGCCCGTGTAGCACCACTTCCTTCTGAAAGTTCCTCACTCCCTGCAATAAGGTCACTTGCATAGCCCATCTTAGCAATTTCTTCCAATTCATGATCTGAAATCTGTGGTGCAGGAAGCATCAGTTTCGATCTCTTCCTGACTGTCTCAGGATCATTCAGCTTGTTGACTTGCAAAATAGCAGAAGGACCATCCTGTCTCTGTGAAATTTTGTTTTTTGCAGTATCTTGCTTTCTTAATTGAGCTTCTATGTCTACCCTCCTTTTCCCCTCAAGTTCTTCAATAGTTGTTGGAAACTTAGGCTGTTCCACCAGTCTCTCTTCATCTGCAACATCAAAAAACCCTGGTGGTGGTTTCTTCTCGAAGGGGATCTCTGCATTGTAGTCTATCCCCTTCCTTTTCCTCTTCCTATGTCTATTATCAATGCCAGCGGCCTTTAATTCCCTCCGCTTCTGTAAAGAAGCAAGCCTTCTGGCCTCTTCAAGCTGTTTCTCCCTTGCTTTCCTCTTTGCCTTCTTTCCCCTGGTGTTTGCTAACCGAGCCCTTGCTTCTGATAGCATTTCTTTTTCATCCTCATCCATATCAACAGGGTCTGGACGTGCAGGTTTGGATTCTGGGTTCGGATCAATCTCACCAGGTCGCAATTTCCGTGGGTCATCACTGGGTTCATAGTTTTCATCCTTGACACAGGCAGCATCAAGCAGTTTCTCATAACGCTCAAGGCATTGAGATGGAGTTCGGCCCACAATAGGGGCAATTGTTCTCCACTGTGTGGGCATGAGTTTAGCAAGATGAAGCAGCTTTTCATCTTCTTCTCTGGTCCATTCAGTCTGAGAATTGGGTCATTAGTATCAAGGGTGGGGAAAAGGGACTAAAACATGCAGCTCAAAAAGGGAAGGGGAAGAAATGTGCGTGGCTTGCACAGCGTAACCATAACAGGAAAACAAGTAGTAAGACTAACCATACAACCAAATTGGTAAGTCTATGATCACCAAACCAAAAAGTAGAACATCACAAAGGTCCAGCCTTCTTAAATTCAAGCAAACCCTCTGTAAACCATGATATGAATAAAAAAGGTAAACATAAATCTACCACTAACCTTTTTTATGGATGGATCGAGCCACTCATACCACCTAGCCTTGCACTGCTTCGCCGACTTGCGAACAAGAAGCGAAGAGATCCGAGCCCATTGATTCTTCCCATATTTCATAACCGCCGCTTTGAGGATCTCATCTTCCGTGTTCTTCCACACACCACCCTTTATCATAATCCTCATCTTGACTCTTTTTTGTTTCGCTCTGCTTCTTACTTAATGGCTGAAGATGTAGACTTTGCAGATCAGATTACAGAGCTTCATATACCTCTTTCAGATCAACAAGAAGGAAAATGAGACTGGAATTTGCTAAAAATGGAAAATGAGACCCAATCGAGGGTTTTCCAAACCCGCGCTCTCTGCAACTTCGTGATCCTAATGAAGATTAAACCTAACTCTCTCTCCCTCTCTCTCTCTCACCCCCCAAGTCTACCGTTTAAACCTCGTTCTGCAACTCTGTCTCCTCCCTCGTAGGGTTTGAAGTGATCCCTTCTCCAAAAATCTGACCGCTCCCTCTACGAAGCCAAAAGAATAAACGACGCGAGCATATTCTCTGCACCGTTGCCCACCAGTATGTATTCAACCATTTCAATGGGCCTTAAGTATATACTCTCTCCCGCTGTTCTATTGGCTGCGTCGCCGACGAGCAGGTGGGACTTGGGAGCACCGCATATGATTCCGTCCCTCAAATAAGTCGCCCTCTGCCAGTCTGGTGTTGCCTACGCCAGCGTGTAGAGCATCTCACGTGGCATCTTCATCGTGGGTGGGGCAGCATGGTCTTTTTATATTTACACGTAACACCAAACTAACAGGGTTCTTTTTCCTCTCCTTTTTGGAAGAAATAATCCTACCAATCTGTTGTTGCCTACGCCAAAGTGTAGGAGCATCTTCAATGCACAAGGTAGGGACAACATGGTCTTTTCACATTTGCCTATGTTTGGGCGTAGGAAACACCAAACTAGTGGGAGAAAGAACCTGCCAATTTGGTGTTGCCTACGCCGACGCTATGGTCCTATGGGGGAGCGCGAGAGCATCTTCAACAAACAGGGCAAGGGCAGCATGGTTTTTGCACACCGCTAGTATTTGTGCATAGGCAACACCAAACTAACAGTGTTCTTTTTCCCCTTATTTTCAGGAGGGAAAAAAAGAACCCTGCTAGTCTAATGTTGCCCACCTCGATAGTGCACAAAGTGGGGGCTAGGGTGGTCTTTTTCGCACACGCCTGTGTTTGGGAATATGCAACACTAGATTGGTTTGTCATTGAACTATAGAATCAGTTGTACCAGTGTTTGAGATTTTAAATGTAACCGCAAGCGTACGGATCGGTGTAGCTACGAGTCGAACTCAAGGAGAGCAGCCACTTTATTTTTTTTGCTTCTTTTAATAATGCGAAAGTGAACCTATTAATGGTTGTGATATAATTCTAACTATCGTCCTAAACATATGTATCTAAAATAACGTCCTAACCATTCGTCATCTAAGAATTTAAAGACGCAAGCCACGCAATTAAAATTAAATAAATAAATAACTGAAAATAAATAGCCCACGTAATTAAAAAAATAATAAAGAAAAAAATGTTAAAATAAAAATAAAGTAAAATAAAGGGAATAAAGCTAAAGAGAGACTCACAAGTAGGTTTCTCTACTTAGCCTGAGGGATGCATCATAATATGAGCTTCCCTACTTGACCAAAGAGTCACTCTTATAAGGGTTACTCTACTTGACTTTAGGGAAAGGGAGAAGATTAAAATAAAAGCAATAAATTGATGGTTCAATGACTAGGAGAGGCAAAGCCAACACATACACTAGCCATGAACCTTGGGAGAAAGGGATAGCAATAATATAACGACTGAAATTAAAATCTTAAATTAAGAAAGAAAGAGTAGTCATAAGAGAGAATGAGAGGGGGGAGAGAAGATTATTGAAGGAGCCTACTTACTTGAATCAATGCTTGAACTTGAGATACTACCAGTATTAAAAACCAGATATGGAATAAACCAAATCTGAAATTTCTAGTACTAGAAAACAAATATTGAAAAAAAAAATTGAACTTGAAATAAAAAAAAAAAGATGCTCCATGGCTTGTGATCTTGTCATCTAGACCTAAACCTAGAACTAACTTTAAAAATTTCAACTCAATTGCATAAATCATAAACATAAAAGGCTGAATAAGAATAAAAGAGTGCTTGCATTAATTGACATAAAAAGCTATTACAAAAGTGATTAAAGCAAAAATAAAGAAGAACTAAAACTAAAGAAAGTGAGAAAGGGAGAGAGAGAAGAGAACTAAGCATAAACTAGAAAATAAACTAAGGGGAATAATAATTAATATGAGGGGGGAGGAAGGGGCTTTTATAGGGCTTTGGTTTTGCCTCCTTCCTTCTACAAGTATTTTTTAAGAAAAGAAAGAAAATTAAATTAAATTAAATCTTGGTAAAAATCCTCATTCTCTGAGATATTGTGTGATAAAAGAAAGAACCTGTTTCCAAAATTAACAAATTCTATTCCTTCCCTACAATATTAACCAATATTTTGCAATCTTGAGTAAATCAGAAAGGAATCTCTGCATAGCATCTTCGAGATCTTGTGAGGTGGCAAGGAGAGAGAATAATCTTCAGGATTTTGTAGGAGAGAGGATGTGGTACCAATGAGTGGATCCCACCTTTGGACTGGTTCTTGATTCACTTTAAGCACTTTCTCTTGTAAACTTGGAAACTAAAAAAAACAAGAAAAATAAAAGTAGTACTATCCAAAGTGGGGCAAAATGTACACTTATATCCCTAAGATTTCACACATTATTGTGCTCATCAACTAGCACAAAGTAGTCATGTTTAGGCATCAATTGCCGAAGAAAACATTAGGTCGCTGGAGAAGATAGAGCCGCAGGGACTTCTTCCTCATTGGAAAAGATAGAGTTGCAGAGAAACCTTCACCTAAGAAGACAAAGTTGTAAGATTTTTTTCCTTGACTTCAAAAGATGTTTTTGGACTCTCTTGTTCGTTGGAAGGTTGAAGCCAATATAGAAGGGTGAAGTGGGTATTAAGTGAAAAATGGCTCCACTTAACCAATTGACCCTCAAAAAACTCTCACGATGTTAGTTGGGTGAATTTATTTGTAATAAACCAAACACGAGGGGGTGGATGCAATAATGGCAAACATAGCTGGATGTAAATTTTCCTTTAATAAAATATAAACACGTGATGTCATCAGTTGCAATTTTCTACTAATGGATTGGGGATGGTTGTAAGCGTCTTTAAATCGTAGAAAAGGGAGTGCAAGTTTCTCGATCGTGAAAAAAGGAGGTGATATAAGGATGAAGCACAGGGGATGGGAGTATAAATTCTCTTGATTCTATATCAATGAAATCTCATCATCCATACATAAAGAAATGAAATAGTACATTCATAAGGTAAAATACAAGGTATTTTATTGTTTTGTCTAGCTTTAATGAAAGCTTAAACAATTTATGGCTTCTCTCTCACAGCTTATGGCTTCAGTTCTTATCTATATTAAAAAAACTCAAACCAAATCCATACCAATAAGCATTCAATTCGATTCGAAATTTCAATCCATTTTGATTAATCCAATTGGTTCGAGTTGAAATTGGACACTCATAGGTAAAGTGGAGAGGCTATTCTCTGTAGAGACTACGGCGGTGCAATGAGCATTGGATGGCCGAGAGCATCCAAGCACGTGCCCCAAGGTCATCTCAGGCATCCGATGCTCACCGCACCGCCGCACTCACTATAGAGGATATTGTCACAGGTAAAGTGTAAGACCTAGCCTTCCAAATAGATTCATTCCCCCGTCCCCTCCAACATAAAACACAATGGATTAAATATATAAATTTTGTTTTTTAATTAATAATGGGGAGAATAGAGTGGATCTGATCAAACCTTCATCAAGTGGTTGAGAATTTTATTTTATTTATTTTTTTCCATTCCATATATATAATATATAATTAGTGACTCAACTAACAACACATTCCTGGTTCTTGATAATCCATAACAGGAGGATCTCCTTCACCTGGTTCTGAGTGCCAATACCAGAGTTTTATCAGACCCCATTTATCACTCACATATCGCCAAAAACCTTTCCCCTATACATCATTTAAATTGCTAATTAATAGAAGCATCAACACCACCACAATCCAGAAACTCATATTCGTCCTCCATGTTCCTCTACTGTACTCTCTAACTTTCTCTTTCTTTCTCTCTCTCTACTCTCTTTCCTCTGTTGTGTTGTGAATGAAGTGTATCAAGGATTTTTATATAGCTTTGTAAATTGTAGTTACCTTTTTTTTTTCTTTTTTTCTTTTTTTGTCTTTATGGACTTTTTAACTGATCTCATTAACTAAATGTGGAAGTTATTTAAGTAATTAATTGAGCCTTTGAATGTAGAAAATTTAAGAATCTCGATTAGGTTCACGTGTTCTTGTACATCCTCAGTCCGTGATTTGGAATCTGTTAAATGAAGAGAGAGAAGACATAATATTTAAGTTTTTGAATGTCTTGACTGGGATTATCTACAATTTTCCTTGCATCTATCTAAGTCTGTATGGTTTTCTAAGTACAATGGTAATTATGGTTAGAAGACCAGGTTTTTACTTAGGCCGAGCCACCTGAATCGATTCAAAAAAATATGAAACCTAGTAAGAAGTCATGAAGACTCGGCTAGGTTAAAGAAATGACCAAACAAGGTCCAAGTCAGTCTAGGTTGTCATTGATTCTATTTTTTTGACCATGCCATGTGAATCTCATTTAGTTTTTTTTTTCTTCCATATACTATTCATAGACAATAAATTTGGTCTAAAACTAAAAAAAACCTAATAATTTTTGTTCAATCTCTTCAATATTAACCCATTTTATTATTTTCACCAATGAAGCAACTATAACCTCAATCCCTCCTTACTGAGGGAAGCAAAAGAAGGCAAATATTGAAAGAAAAAATAAGAGAAAAAAAATATTCATTCTAACTAGGTTTGACTCGCCCAATGTACCAAAAAGGCCAAGTCAAGTGAAAAAAAAATCAGATTTCTACAACTATATATATGATGATAAAGGGTGGCTTTGTGATTGCTTCTAGGTTCAGTTAAGAGGAGTACAACATGATTTTTCTCTCTCATTCCTTATTTTAGCAGTATAGATCCTAAGTAGACCGTTACATAAATTGACATTTGATAATCCACCTTTGCTTTTTGGATCCCATGAAAGATGATCAGTCAATTGCATGTCGGATCAGGTCATCCTTCAAAACGGGTCAAGAATTCGAGACAAACATAACAATAACATTTTAAAATTTATTTTAAAAAGTAAAGCACTATGAATAATAGGGACAATTGAAAAAATCAAGGGAAACAACCACACAAATTTAGATGATTCACCAGTTTTAACATGCATTAGGATACAAGAATTGGAATTCTAATTTCACCAAAAAAAAGGAATTCTAAATCATATTTTGTGAACAAGGTAAAAAATAGAGAGCATTACAATGGTCATGTAGCTAAATCCAGATACTACTTAGATAAAATTATACCTATAGGATCCTTTTTTCTATCCTAAATCCAGATAATACTTAGATATTTTATACCTCTCTAATTTATTCTTTGGGAGACCAAGATGATTTGGGAAAATGACTTTAAGGCCCATAAATCTATATAAGAAAATTTTTGAGAAGATGAAAATGCCACTATGTGGCCAGCATTCTCAAGTGATGAGTTTCCCCTTTTTCTTAAGCTCCAGGTAATATATTTTTGTGTACTACAGATTTTATGTTTTGATATGTTAGATGTGGTATTCCAATGTTTGTTTAGTTGGTACATATATAAACTAAGAAGTGGAAAAAAAAAAATTTCTATTTCAATGGGTGGCTGATATCACTGCCTCTTTCAATTGGCAAGAAAGAAATATTTGTGTCTTTAAAAGGAAAAACCAAATCCATATAGGATCATATCAAATATTCCTAGATGTGTTATTGACCTTGGATTTGTTGGGAGGGCATTCACATGACCTTAGCCTTGTTACTCCATTCCTGACACCATCCCTTACTCTAGGTAGCCAATCACATAAGCTTCCCAATGATTGCTTTAATATAAAAATGGGTAATTTACAACGCCACCCCCTGGAGAATGCCAATATTATTGGGATATCCCCTCTCTTTCACCAAATTAGACTTGGACCCCCTGCGTCAGTCAGTGTTAAGTGATGCTATAAAATGACACTTTAGCCCTTATGAGTAAAACACCCTTATTATATTATACCAAAAATAACCCTCTATTCATCCTCATCTCTTTTATCACTTTCTTTCCTTCATTCCTTCTTTACATTCCTGCGACCTGTGAGTCCGACGAGGTCCAGCTGAGTTGATATTCCTGTGGCCAGCGAGTTGTGCTCCTTCCGTCACCGGCGAGTAGTGCACTTCCTATCATTGCCATCTTAGGTCGTTGGCGAGAAGGATTGTTATGTTTTTTTTTTAATTTTTTCTCTGTTTTTCATCTTAGGTCGCCAGCGAGTGAGAGTAATTTTGGTACTCTCTTATTTTTTAGGTCAAAATGGTATTTTAAAAAAAAATGAACCGATGATGTCAACATTCTTGGCATATTCTATAACACTGACTGACGGCAGGGGGTCCAAGTCTAATTTGGTGAAAGAGAGAGGATGTCCCTATAATATTGACATTCTCCAGGGGGTGGCGTTGTAAATTACCCTATAAAAAGTAACAAAGTAAGTGTTAGAATATGAGTAAATGTGCTGCAGGGGCACATTGGGGCTTTCCTCCTCCACTGACCCTAGTTAGAGTGGAGCACACTTATGACTCTATCATGATTCTATGTTATATATAAAAGAAGTGTGTGATCAGTTAAAGACACACAAGCATTCTTCATATTCATACTATTAACTGAAAATATGTTGGGAGCTTGTTATTATTGAAATTTAATATATTTCTTGTGCTTATATGGATTGTGGATTCTTAGGATCAGCACAAGAGGTTGAAGCAAGGGTCATCAAGTAATGAATCTATTGGGAGTTGCATTTGGGAATCTATATATTTTCCTGATGTCATATAAGTAATCCAATGGCTTAACCTGGAGGAGTGCAATCCATGGCTCTGGGAGCTTTTTTCCTTTTTTTCTAACATGATATCAGTACACTTGTTAAATCCTTTAAGTCTGTTATGTTTATATGTGAAGGCAAGAACATGAAAACTCATAGCTAGTTTGAACTGTCCTGAATTATGTCGACTACTTTATATTACTTAATCTAATTTTCCTTGTTATCATAGAAGGAAAACATAGGCATTCCCAATGCCATAGCTGAAATCCTTATATTAGTTATAGCCAAGATACAAGTTTAAGTGAGTTGCTCTAGTGACTTATTTATGAGCTTGTTTTGCCCTTAATTTTATATGAATGGACCATTTGTCGAACAAGAGAATTGGGCATCATAAAGATAGGATCCGAAAAGAATCATGAAAAGAAAATTAGAGGTGTTGAAGTCTTTAACGGGGCGCCTTGATGAGATAGGAACATTAAATAACAAGTTTGTTTATTTTTTCTTTTTCAGAAGGAAGTTGTTGATAGGCAACGACTGAAGGAACAGTTGATAGTTCTTGCCATAAAATGAATATTGCCAAGAATCCATGCTCCTTTTTTTTTTTTTTTTTTTTTTCAACTTCTCCATGCTGATGACATTGTTGAAGGTTGGAGGGGGAACAACTTGGATTGGTATTTACTTTTGTTTCTTGATTAATGTTCAGGCAAGTCTGAATATTATTGATTTAGAGTCTTTCTTTCTTTTATTATACATACTAAAAAAAAAAAAACCTGCTGATATTTAGCGAATTGAATTTATGCTTCACCTAATCAAATTGCATGGTAGAGAAGTGTCACACCCCGCTCCCCGTTATAAGATACCAACGGTGTGAATAAGACATTTACCCGTCTTACATCTCTACCAGGATCTCTGATAGTAGTGCCATAACATTCACAATCACACAACACTGAATCAATCGAATAGTTGTAGCGGAATCAGAGTATAATATAGAGGAACATAATTTATATGGGGTAACATCTAATGATAGTATATAGTCATAACCAAGTTATCCATTTACATATATTCATAACTTACCTATAATAAGCCCAAAAAGAATACCAATCAATAATTCGGTATCAAAATAACAATAGACAACCAAGTATCTCAAGGTGCCACATCGGCACAGGTGTCACAAGTGCGATCCAAGTCATGCTCTTCAGCCTCTGGCATCCACCACTCATTGACTCCATACTCAGGTTCTTAGGAAGTAGAGTCACATCCCAATGGCACTACAGTACCTGCATCTTCATCTAAAAAGCAACATATACGTGGTGTGAGCTCCAACTAGCTCAATGAGGGGTGGGGTTCATGCACATACATATACAATAATTCATGATGTCATGAGTACAAAATTAAACATATAGTCCATGATGCGAATGATGCAATTCATATGATTATTAAACCATCTAACATACAACTAAGTCGAGTTCATGCTACTACGACACATTAGGTTGTATTCCTGGCCCCGAAACTCACACATCGGTCATCTAGAGATACAAACCTTAGTCGTGATTAGGAGCCTGCTGGTGCCAGAATGTGACCATTGGTCACCCATCAAACCCTTGATAACCCCCTCCTGGCAATCACAACACCGGAATCACCATCAACCACGCTGGACTATTTTTGCCTTCGGCAACAATCACATCGTACCATGGAAGTGACATTCTGAAATGGTTTATCGAACATACCATAGTTGTATTATCCAACATCTTACCCCCTGTTGGCGAGGGGATGTAGCATATGGAGTGTAACCTAACCACAATATACTACATGCCTTGCATAATGATACAATTAGTATGGAATATGATACCGGAATCAACCATCGGTCATATCGCATTCATGTCCAAGCTTATCTAGCATACAAGCAGTTGAGTATGGACTACGTGATACTAGAATTACCATCGGCCACAAAGTTTACCCATTTTCAAGTATGGTCCTGAAGTGCATGATACCGGAATCACCATCAGCCGCAAAGTACAATCTATGACTATATCTAAATCTAATGCACATACACAACGCATGAATGCAACGTCCACACGGTGATTATGGTACTGAAACCACCCCGGCCACACCAGTTCTCGTCTCACAATACACATATCATATCCAATTCCAATTCCAATTCTGTAAATATAACATAATTCAATATATAGCAACATGTTATGAGATTCATGTATGAATTTAGCAATTAAAGAAGCATTCATAATTTCTAACAAATGTGAGAAATTCTAAAATATCAAACACTCCACAAATTAAAGTCAACCATCCCTCACCTTTGTTGTACTTGGATTGATGTAGTTCCAAGTGTGTCAACCCGTTATCAACTCATGATCGATTTCGTCGTACATGCTTATCTCTATCCTATGTACAAGGGTAATTGGGTATTAACAAATGTCGGAAACATCAGAGGGGGACCCACAAGGGCTGCCCCAAAGAGTACAAGTTCTGTCAATTTTGACAGATAGAGAGTGTCACCGAAAATTTACCATCGAAAGCAGACCATTTTCATTAAAAATATCAGTCCTATTTCCGATGGCCTTGGCAAAGGCCTCCTAAAGGGGTGGGCTTCACCGAAAATATGCCATCGGATTCAGCCCAGGTGTTTCCGATGGAAACCCAACAAGGTGCTAAGCAATTTGGGGGTTCTCTGCCTCGACCCAGATTGCTGAGATCTAGTTTGTGGAGTTTGTAAGGGGTCTTCCTACCTCTCTTCTAAGCCAAAGAAATCCCTATTCCGTCGAGCCGTTTGTAGATATGGAAACCGAACGATTGAAACCTAACTACACATTTGGTCAAAAGTGTAATCAGAGCTCACTCAACTTGGGTTGAGCTTAGTAATCACACGAGAAAGTGAGATGCACATTCACCCGACCTTCGGGAGGTGCCAGGGTCGAGGCTTACCACTCTAACCCAGTGATTCCCTCCCATGCTTAAGGTCACAAGCTAGAAATGAGGAAAGAGAGTGGTAGGGAAAGTAGCACCTACCTCTAGCAAGAGTCCGGCAACAAAATGAGAAGCCGGGAGCTACGCTATGCTCCTTCCTTCTCCTCCTTCTTCTTCTCCTTCCTTCTCTTCCTTTCTCTCCTCTTTTCTCTCCCTCTCATATTTTGGACAAGTGAGAAATGAGAAATGAACTCACTTCTCCTATTTAGAGTAAGTGAAAATCTTAGGGTCTGTTTGGTTGGCACTTGTTCGATTCAAGTAGGTTAATCTGTCATTCGGAACACGTAGGCCCATCTCCTTAGACTCCTAGGGAAAGTCATGGGAAAAGGTGTGGGAGAGTATGTGAGGTCATTTGGGACTGACCATGATGCAAGTGGTGGGGCCCAGGGGCATCGGAACCCATCCAACAACATACTAGGCCACCAGATTCAGGGTCACCGGATTCAGCCCAGGTGCTTCCGGTGGCCTTGTTTCCAATGGTCAAGGCAGTGTTGTGCCTTGACTGCCTGTTATCTCCTCTTGGTCCTCCCATAGGTGGTTACCCCATGTTATAGGCATGGTCCCTCGACAATTCTAGTACACGACATGACTTGAATGAAAAAGTGAGAATTCACGTACCGGCTGGGATCGGAAGGTTTGAATCCCCTCTAGTTGGATTGGCATGAAATACACAAGCAAGTGGGATCATCCCTTCCCTTTTTGCAATGAGTTTCCGCGAGCCAAAACCCATTGGTACTTTGTATCTTCAGCTCAAGATCTATCACAAAAATTCAAATTGGACCTGGTTAGGGCATAGGTGTAACAAGAAGTGTATCATCCAAAGGAAAAAAAAAATAGGTACAACTTTTTCTTCAACTTTGGTTACACAATGATTTTAACCTTAGAACTCTAGATTCTTAGGTTCCTCTTGGAAAATTTTTGTAATAAGACTAAAGGATCTAGTCTATAATGTATCTATGGGTATGTGACCTATCTAGCTGCACTATTTGGATTGGTAATATGTAGTTTTTTTCATTCGATAATTTAAGCATATTGTGATGCACAACTTTGGCAGTTCTAGATTTTTTATCAAACTTCAATTAAGTTGAAACTTGACATATGAACATGAGGCCTTTGGGATTATCTCTACAAAATTTCAGTTCCCGTCAGAACCCGAATATTTTTACTTCAACTTGTCCTTCAAAACAGATAACACCATATTCATTCCCACAACCTTAATTTGTAGCAAATTAATTTTTTTCCAAAATCATTGCAGGACCATTAGTATCAACTTCAACCAAACTGCCTGCCTACATTGTAATGGATAGATATCAGATAAAAAAATTATCTCTCGTCTTTGCTGCTATTAATGTTGCAAGTTTTTTAAAAATTTCATTTTTTTGATTGAAAAAACTAGTGGCTCATGTTTAAAAAAAAAAAAAAATACAATTTTGAAAAGATCAATCAAAAGAAGCTTTAATAAGAAACATTGATCGATTTGAAGCAACAAACCAAAACAAATATACCAGATGATGAAGTTAGACGCCAATTTGACAATTGGCTAATCCATGTATAAAACCCTACCTACCCATACACAATTGAAACTTTTTAAATCATAAGCCATGTGGCATAAATCAAGTGGATTGTTTTGCAAAGCCTAGTAACATGACCAGTTTGCCTCCTTTTCACTTGTAAGTAAATGACGATATGAGGTTAAAGCCGAATAAAAGTTGTCACATATGAGTTAGCCAAACTTAGTCCCAATCACATAAGGTGCACTCCATCTTTGGAAAGCAAAGATATAAGAAAGATTTGTTATTCTAAGTCTCTTCATGTATCTAGTATTCTTTGTGTCTTATAATGAATATAGCCTTCAGACTTCCCTATGTAATTACATATTGGAGCGCAAATTATGTGATTCGGAGTTATTTTATCTTAAAGGTATAAACGTAATGGTCAACCCCGTTGCGCAATTAAGGGTATTTAAAACCTTAAAGATAGTATCATTTTAATATTGCTCACCACTAATTCTGTTTGTTCTTGATTTAAAAAAAAAATGATTACTACAATGCTGTGAATTTCTACATTATTTGATATAGATACACAATATTCTAGATAAATCTTATACTTTGCTCGTATTTATTTTTCTTAGAGATACTATAGCATCAATGAAAATCACCTTGCATATAGCAATCATATTGTCTGCATATAAAATATGAAAGATGAAATAATTACATGGAACCCAAAAGGCAAAGGTGGGTTATCAAAGGTCAATTTATGTAACAGTCTATGTAGGACCTATTCTGCTAAAATAAGGAATGAGAGAGGGGGCTATCATATTGTAGTCCTCTTAATTGAACCTAAAAGCAATCACGAAGCCACCCATTTATCATCATATGTAGTTGTAGAATCAGATTCTTTTTATTTGACTTGGCCTTTTTAAAATCTGGTACAAATAGGCGAGTCAAACCTAGTTAGGATTAGTATGATTTTCCATTATTTTTTCAGTATTTGCCTTCTTTTCCTTCTCCGAGTAAGGAGATACTGAGGCTATGATTGTTTCATAGGTGAGAAGAATAAAATGGGTTAATGTTGAAGACATTGAACAAAATTTATAGGGTTTTCTTTAGTTTAGACCAAATTTATTGTCTATGAATAGTATATGATAAAAAAAAAAAAAAGACTAAATGAGATTCACATGACTTGGTAAAAAAAATAGAATCAATGACAATCTAGAGTGGCTTGGACCTTGTTTGGTCATTTCTTAACCAAGGCGAGTCTTCATGACTTTTTACTAGGTTTCATATTTTTTTGAATCGATTCGGGTGACTTGGCCCAAGTAAAAACCTGATATTCTAACTATAATTACCATAGTATGTAGAAAACCCACATTCCCCATCCAGTGCGGACCTGAAAGAAAATCAACCAACATAAAGGTCCCCAAGGAGAGCATGAGAAAATTTAACTCACCACCACAGCCTACAGGTGATTGAAAGGTTTGCTGTTTACTAAACTGGATACTTGGTCTTTATCCAAATTGGGCATGCTGTTGGCCAAGCCCATGGGACCATCAAAGGTAGACTTGGCAACAGTTGACCTGACTTCTCTTTCTTTTTCCAGGGAATTTTTTCCTTTTTTTTTTTTT
>NC_056567.1:8364295-8374326 GCF_013358625.1 Macadamia integrifolia | reverse complement strand
AGATCAAATACCAAAAAACACGAATAATAAAGAGACAATAGATCCGTACGACACAGAGATTTAACGAGGTTCACACACCAGGGTGGTGTGCTACGTCCTCAGGAAAAGAAGAAGATGATTCACTATGCAGAAGAGAAATTACACCCTAGTAGCGACGAGAAAAAACTCGTCCTGAAACCCTAGCTCGTGAAACCCCAAAATACAATGACTTTCTCAACAAGCAACTGTACATTATATATACATTATATATACTTTCTTAACAGTACATTGCTTCCATCATTGATCTCAGAAAATTTTCCATTCAGATCACCACCAAAATATGTTAGATCGAATCAATCTTCAAAACAGGTAAAAAATTCGAGACAAACTTAACAGACTTGATGATGCGATTCAGGAATTCTTTTTCATCTTGAATTAGTGTTTACAGCCACCTGAAATGCAAGTAGATTTAGCAGAGTTTTGTTATTCTCTGAGGAATCATTAGATTTACCGTTAACATCCTGAATCCATCATCCAAGCACAAATAAAAAGTGAACTGCTAGCATGCAAAAAATTCAGCGCAACAATAACAGAATTAGTCAAATGGAAACACAAGGAAAAGGAG
Source organism: Macadamia integrifolia (assembly GCF_013358625.1). Lineage (NCBI taxonomy): Eukaryota > Viridiplantae > Streptophyta > Magnoliopsida > Proteales > Proteaceae > Macadamia > Macadamia integrifolia. Next base: position 8,373,722 of record NC_056567.1, on the reverse strand, counting down.
AAGGGGGGGGGGATGAGATGAACCGACCAAGAAGACAGAGAAGCCATACATCATTAGGAAAATAGTGGGTTTGGTGCCATTTGCTACAATACTACCATTCATTTATTTGGATGGTAACTTGCTGTGTGTCCGATTAGGCAGTCCTAGATTAATTATATGTACTGCTCTGGCTAGACAGTTTGTCAAACAGACCAGTGTAGTCATAATGGATAGGCAATGCCTAGATGTCAGTTAATGCTTGATAGGACAACACTAAGGGCCCGTTTGATAACGTTTCAAGAAACGCGTTTCTGCCGTTTTTGTTTCCAGAAACAATAGAAACAGAGCAAAAAGCGTTTGATAAAACTGTTTCGTTTCACTTATTTTCAGAAATAGAAATAGAAATTTCTACTTATTTATGGTTTAAGAAACGACCCAGGTGAAACAAGTTCAACTTGTTTCGCCGTTTCTGGAAACGGCTTGTGGCCATTTTTTCACTGGTTATTATCGACTTCTAAAAATATGACTTATCAAACACCTTCAATTCCGTTTCTATTTCTAGAAACGAAAATTTATGTTTCTGCCGTTTCTTGAAATAGAAACGGAAGAAACATTATCAAACGGGCCCTAAGAAACTAGTCACCCAAAAGTTAACCTCAACAACCACCCAACAGGGGTGGACCTTGGGTGAATCGGACAGACTGCAGAGGTGGCCCAAGCTCAATCCAGGGACTAATAGATGGTCCAGCCTGGGCAACCATTAATGTTAAAAACATCGTTAAGATATCTTTGTACAAGTACACCTTATAACTAACTGTTCCTCACCAGACCCACCCATTTATTCATAAAGTCCAGGTCCTAGTTGTTCTGTACATCTTCTCAGTAGGGATTGGATAGATTGGAGTGAAAAACCACCGAAGTGCCCACCCTCTACTAGCTACCTCAGATATTGAGACCCTAGTTATTAAATTTTCTGAATTATTCGTAAATAATTCTGGGGAATAGAATTTTACGAATAATTCTGTCCAAATTCGAATCAAATAAAAAATTCTCAAATTTTATAGGTTTTTTTTAAATTCATGAATAATTCGGCCAAACTGAATTTTATTTGAATTATATTCTAATTTTATTCCATGAAAAAAAAACTTTTATCTTGAATAAGTCAATAAGCCTTTAGAAAATAATGTGGTTATTATGCATTTATTATCCTAATGTTACTTTTTTTTTAATTAGAAACTGACAAAGCTCAGCTTTGTTGAGGTAATCTCTCACACTTCTACAAAAAAAAAAATCTTTCACCCCATTTTGGTTTGACTAAGTTTTATAGTCGTTACTCTCTCTCTAGTTTTTAAGATGAACATGCATGGTGGGTGACGTGGGTCTAGCTGAATTTGTGCTCAGTCCCCCCTCTCAATCTCTCTTTCTCTGATTCAATTATTGGAGTAATAGGAAATGAGTTCAGAAAAAAAAAGAGAGCTAAATATAATATTTTTAACTTTAAAATTTAAAATTTTGATTTTTATATCATTTGTATGTTATGTACATATGATAATTGATAGATAATATGAAATAAGTATTGCAAATATTAAAAATAACATTCAAATTTTTTGCCGGTTTCTTATTTTTGTAAACGAATAATTTCCGAATTCGAATCCAAAATCGAATTTTATTATCTCCACTTTTTTTACCGATATTTTGACCGAATCGTTGAATTAATGAAACGCATTAATCTAAATAATTCTTCATCCGACTAATTCCCGAATCTGAATTTAATAACTATGATTAAGACTAGAGCCTTGCCGCCTCTTATCTCATAGAGTAATCCCACAGACTGGACATGGTCGCATAAGATTAAATTGGGCTGATTTGAATGTCCAAACTAAATTAGGATTGGACATGAGAATCGATCAGCCAAACTAAACCCACCTAACATGCTTGAGTTTGGTTCTATCACTAACCCACTATACTTCCAGCAGGTTTCACATTTCTAAATCCACATGGTCTAGGAATGATATATTATTTTTCTCCTTTCCCCACCTAAATTCCATTCACAGATTGTGGATCTTATTGACAGATTTAACTCATTTTAAGTTCTAACAATGCTTCTATTCTGACTTTATTTTACTAAGAGAAATATATATAGCACAGAAGGGATTTTGGAATAAAGAATTTATGGTAAAAAAGAGAAAATTCTATAGTTGAAGCACTGAAAGTTAAAACAGACAATGTGTAAAGATGTAGCTTGTTTTCCCACTCAAACTCAGCCCACATGGTCCTGAATGCCACATCAGCACAGGTTCCGGGAGAGATATAATCCATGATGTCAATATGGATGTCATTGAGGACAACTACTGTTCTCTCAAGCACATTTGAAGTCTCATACACAATATTTCCAAATATTACTCCTGTTTCAGTCGAAGAGACTTTAATATTAGCCCTTATCTGTTTGCTTGACTCTGGAGCTAGTGTATAGTTTTGTGGACGCTCCACAAGTTTGAGGTCACCCATGGTTGCCAACTCCATTTAAGCACAAATTCTGAAGGGTTTCCTTAGTTCTATTGATGACGTACAGTGACATCAAGGACAATGTCACTCGAATAGAGCTTGAAGCAGACCAGATCTTTACATTGTGAGATATGGATTTTTTTATTTTTCTGCTCCTTGTTGAGTATACCTGCGATTCCCTTCTTGCTCTGCGGAATAGGTACTGTTTATGAAGACATAATGTCTGGTATGCCCTCTAATCAAGATAAAAGTGTTGTTTGTGAAGGCATAGTGTGCTGGTTTGCCCTCTAATCAAAGGTTAAAGTGTTTTGACCTGCGGCTGGAGTTTAATCTCCTTTCAGTGAATGGTCTTCTTGCTGTAATTTTTCATACATTTTCACTGTGTTACTAACCCTTGTTGCTGTGCTATAAGTAAATCTATACCTTCTTAATGCGTTGGTGCTGTCTTCTCTATCATGGGTAGATTCTCAACCCTTTGTTGATAATGTTAACGTTCAAATCACCACTATAAACTTATGTGGTGCTGCTAATTTTCTATTCTGGGCACAAACTACCAAGGTTTCTACCCTCTCCCTTTAAAGCTTAAGGAAATATTTTATAGGACTGTTGTGCGTCCAACTATAATGTATGGAGAGGAATGTTGAGCTGTTAAGAAGTGTCATATATAGAAGTTATGTGTAGCGGAGATGAAGATGTTAAGATGGATATGTAGCAAAACTAGGAAGGATCAAATAAAGAATAAGCATATTCGAGCTGACTTGAGAGTTGCCCCAATCAACGACGACTCCGTGAAAATCATCTAAGTTGGTTTGGCCATGTTCAATGGAGGCCTGAGGACACCCTAGTAACAAAGAGTGATTTTATTCAATTTCAAGGAGCTAAAAGAGCTAGAGGCTGACCTAAAATAACCATAGACGAAGTGGTGAGGAATGACATGCCTGGTCTAAGTCTTGTCCCAAGTATGACCTTGAATAGAGCCTATTGGAGGGTTAGGATTCATGTTCCCGACCGCATTTAGCTGAGATTCTCCTGCCTTGTTGGGCTGGGCTCTTTCCTCTTACTCTCATCGGTACACTCTCATCTTTTTGCCTTCCCCCTCCCCTATTCTCTGTTTGCCCCCCTTTTTTTTCTCTATTGTGTTTTGTATGGATCCATGAAGCTGACCCCCATTAAGTTGGGATAAGGCTAAGTTTGTTGTTGTTGCTGAATAGATGCATGAGAACAATACCTTGTTAATTTGGTTATGGAACAGTATGGATCCATCAATTGCTACAAACGCCATGTTTCAAACCACTGCTAAAGGAGTTTGGATGATTTGAAAAAAAAGTTTTTCTTGATAAAAACATGTCAAGAGTGTAAGATCTTTGTACGAAGATCTTCCCCTTTAAGCAAGGTGATAAATCTGTTTATTTGGCCACCAATAAATAGCTAAGCCGTGAACAGGCATTCCCATAACCATAGAGCGCACTAATTGAACTCTTCAAGCCATTGAAAGAAACTTCATTTCCATCTTGCCATGTGCTCCTTGACCTTGTCTAAGACAGGAAGCAGAAAATTCTTCATTATGTCTTTAAAGATCTGAATCCCATGAATCCCAAGATATTTGGTAGGAAGGTTGCAAACCGAGATGCCCAAAACATCAAAAATATCTCTAATACGAGTATGCCTGACTTTCCCCATGAAGAGCTTACTTTTATCTAGTTTAGCATATTGACCAGAATAATCTTGATACTTACTCAGGAATACATTAAGACGACGAATATATTTAATAGATGCATTCATAAAAATAAATATGTCGTCAGCAAATAAAAGATGGACCGGCATTACCTCACCTCTGGGCCCCTGAAAAGGTTTGATTTTCCCGTCTCGAATGAGAGCTTGCATCCCTCTATATAGAACCTCCTCCGCTAGGATAAAGAGAATATGAGACATGGGATCCTCTTGCCTTAAGCCTCTTTCAACATTGAAATATCCCATAGGACCTCCATTCAAAATAATTGAAATTTTTTAAGAGCAAAGGACCTGATGAATCTAGTTCACCCACTTATCAGAGAACCCAAATCGCTTCAACACTAGCAGTAAAAAAATCCCAGGAGATAATATCGAATGCCTTTTGAGCGTCAATTTTAATTCCCAAACCTCCTCCTCTGGTGACTGAAAACATAATATTAGCTAGCTCCGAAGCTAAACCAATACTAATGTGAATCAATTTCCCTCTTTGGAATGCCCCCTGCTCTTCTAAAATCAATGTTGACAGCAAAAAAGACATCTTGTAGCTAAGATTTTGGATATAACTTTGCAAACAAAATTCCCCATATATAAAGGACAAAACTTGTCAAGCGAGATGGCTCCAGTGACTTTTGGAATCAAAGCTATGAAATTATTATTTAATCCAAGGGCATTGTGCCTGAGATAAAAAATTCTCTGAACGCTCTAACAAAATCACCTTCCACCACCTCCCAATAATGTCAAAAAAAATACCCAGCAAAGTCATCAGGCCCAGGGGAGCTATCTGGGTCAAGATCCCAAACAACCTTCTTGATTTCAACTGGACCCGGGATAGCATCCAAAGAGAACAAGTCTACCTCATCAACTAGAGCAGGAATGGAGTCAAGCAAATCCAAGTGTTTAGAGACAGGCGAACTCCTATGAAAAGATTGAAAGTAATCTATCATATAGCTCGCGATCCCATCTCTGCCATAGATCTTAGACCCATCAGATTTTTTCGACATTCTGATAGTGTTTTTTGCCCTTCTAATCTTAGCATAAAGGTGAATTTTTTTTTTGAATTTCTATCACCATGCTTAAGCCATGTTATACGAGATTTCTCCGCCCACAGCTTTTCATGATTTTTTAATGCATTTAAATAGGCTGTTTTGACACCCGCTTCCTTCCCAAATAATTCATCATTCATCCTTGAAGCTTCAATTTGGCTCTGAATCCCTGCTAGGGCCTCTTTTGTTTTAACCAACTCCACATCGAAATTTGGAAAGGTCTACCTAGCCCAAGCTCTAATAATAAGCTTAAGCCTCTTAAGCTTGTGAGCTGAAATAAAGCTAGGTGAACCATAAACATTCTGAGACCACACATCATGAATAAGTTGAATAAATGATGAGTCATCAATCCAAAATTTATGCATTCGAAAAGGGCAGTTACCTGGCTTAGGGCAAGCCTCAGAGACAACCAAGATAGGGCAGTGATCGGAGAAATCACGTTGAAGCACGGTTTAAGCACAGTCTTGAAAGTGGTTGAGCCATGCTTCATTGCATAAACCCCTATCCAAAATAGCAGTCATGTTCCCTCTTCTCCTATTATTTGACCAAGTGAACTTAGAACCTTGAGAGGGAATTTGAATCAGGGAACAAGAGTCTATCATAGCTTCAAATTCAGTCGCCGAACCTAGGCTGAAAGCCGCTAGACCTCGCTTTTCATAAGATGCAAGTGTGGCATTGAACTCCCCAACCACAAGCCATAGATTAGTCGCAATAGGGATTGACACAAGCTCAAGCCATAACTCCCTTCTTTTCACCCTAAAATTGCTGGCATGAATGACTAACAAGAATACAGAATTGGCATTCCAAACAACCTTAACAGAAAGTTGTTGCTCTGACTCAGATACAACAGTAGGCCTTGTCAACCCTCTCTTCCACATCGTCCAGAGGTTTGGAACCTTATCCTCCCTATTGTTGTGAATCATATTGGCATCAAACCCAATTTTATTAAAAAATAATGCAGGAAATGCAGTAGAGTCAACCATAGGCTCTACTAGACAAACAACGTCAAGATTATGAACTGCAACAAATCTTCTCAAGGCCATTCGAGCTATAGCCTTTTTAAACCCCCTCACATTCCAAAAAATACTTTCATAATCACTTTAACACATTAGCCAATCGATTAGACCTTCTGGTTGCTCAACAATTGTCATTGCTTTATCCCTCCTGTGGGTACCTACTGTAGCAGTTTCCCTTTGGGATGCACGAATGGCCAAATCGTCGGCACGAGAAATCTCCTCATGATGAAGAATCACGACCCCTCCCTAGACAGTACTCGGAAAGATAGTAGTTACTTGGCGCTCAACATGAAGATCACATCTTGAAGATGAAGTAGCACAGTCCAATTCATTAATGGTAGGGTGGGTGTGTGCGCCCTCAAGACCAAACCTTCCCGACTCACTTTGGTTTCCTAGTTGGACAGAATCAGCAGAAGATTGAGATATCAAACGGTTCTCCGAATATGCGTCCCTTATTATTGAATCAGCAAGACTGTGTGGAAAAGGGATAATTACCTCCAATGATCCATTTCTGGAAAGAGTCCAATCCGCGTCCACCTCCCTAATTTGAGAGACTTTATTGACTCCTAAATTGGAAGGAGAGTGTGGACGACAATGGGAAGTAGATCCTCCCTAATTTGCTCATTGATTGGACAAGTCATTGCCGCCTCCACCACTGTTCACCACCTCCACCACCGGTTGAGAACACTCACCACCGCAATCACCACCCTCATTTGCAAAGACTGCTCTAGGGATGCCCATCTCTGTGTGAGTCTGGGGTTCTACATGTTTCCTGTCGTGGCATTGATGTATAATGTGCCCGACCTTCTTACAATATCCGCATCATCCTAGGCTATCTTTATAGACAATTGCTTGAGAGAACCAGAAGCGCACATCGGTTTCAGGCTATTTTCTTTCCACCTGTATTTCTTCAACCCTCTTGCCACCCACCTCCAATTCAACCATGACCCTGGCATAGCCTCCCATGGATGCTGCACGAGTTCTCCGATCGATTGCTATTGGCCTACCAGCTGCTTTTGCCATTGTAAGCAGCACCTTCTCGTGCCAATACTCTAGAGGTAAGTCTGGGAAGCAAATCCAGACCATTTTCGTACAGCCTGCTTATCATTAACATTAAAATCCCTCCTCCACCTCTAGAATCTGTTCAACTGAGATCCAACACAGACTGAATTCCTCTTCCATATGGCCACCATGTCTGCCTCCAATTCAAACTGTAAAAGGAAAAAAACTTCCCCCATCGGGGCAAAAGCAAATCTTCCTTTTAAAGACCATGATTCTTTGGCCTCTCGTCTAATATTATCCATGGAAATGTATTTAAAATTCGTTCTCCCAATGAGAGCAAACTTAAATTTTTTAAGACGTTCTTCGTAAGCCTCTTACGGGATGATAACAGTTGTTGGGGTTCCAACCTGAACAGGATCAGGCAGATCATCAATAACAGGAAGAGCTCATCCCATAATCATAGAATAAGAGGCTTTCTCCTTGGGGGCGAGTGGAGAAGTATCAGGAGAGGGATCTGTACCAGCCACTGATCCCACAGGAATTCGCTTCGTCGGTTTCCAGAAGTCTATGAGAAGAGACTGTCTTCCTCGATCTGGTGGCCGACCTCCATGACCATTGCCTAGAACCATTTCACTCACCTCAGCCATCAAGCTTTATCAGTTAAAGCCAAATGAAAGTCGTAGTAGTGTTTTATATAATCTGACCATTAGAGTTTTTGGCTATTAGATGCAACAATTCAAGTCCTCATATTTGGATCTGACTCAATATGGTTGTCGCCAAATGAGGTTGATTCCTTGTAGGAAACGCCCCTTGTTTCACCTTGCTTGAGCCTAGCATGGCTAGAAAACTAATTCGTTTCTTCCGCACTATTTGAAGCTATCTTAGATTCTGTTCATTACCTTCCATCTAGTTGTGGCCAGGTGAAATCTCTTATTTTGAATACTTCGAACCAGACTTTCTATCAAGTTTTTAAAGATTTTCAATGGTAAAATTGACTTTCCATATCTATTGAAAGAGCAAGTGATGAAATAATCTCAGGTGATGGGGGAGCTACCAATAGTCGCAAGGAGGGAAAATCAAAGAAAGTGGATAGATTCTTCAAGTGGAATGCTTTCAGTCGGATCAAGTTATGATATGCAGGGCAGAAAGTTCAAATCTAAGTAAGATTTGGAGCAGAAAAGTTCCAGTGAGTGTGGGAGTCTTCATCTTGATCTACTTAAAGACAAAGTGCCAACTCAAAAGGACTTCAAGATGTTGGATGTGCATTTGGCCAGCAATTATGCTCTATGGGAATGTCATACATTTGTTTATATATTGCAGTTATTGGGATGAAAGGAGAATGTGAACATGTATAGTGTGTTTAATTATAAAATGTCTTGCTTCTTCTTGCTTTTTTGAAAAAAGGAAACCATGCAGAAGCCGAACATGGTTTTTTAATCTTTAATTTGAGTGTCAATGAATTTGTAAGTGAAATTACTTGTTCTTTGTGCCTAACCAAGTTTACACAATTCATATAACTTCAAACTGATTGTCACTGTTTCATCCGTAATAAAGTAACATGTTCTTTGTTACTTTGTTCTTGGTGTGTTCCTTTTTCTAAGCTTCCTTCACTATTGCAACCCATCTTATATAGAATATGTCTCCAATTATTATTTATAGAAATATATTGATTTAAGTAACTAAATAAGGATGCAATATATATATATATATATATATATATCATACTTCATACTATTATATAAAAGCACGAAGTGGCAAATCTTTCACATGACTATTTTACCCCTTCCTTTTATTTATAAACAACATATTTTTTTCTCTAATTTTTTTGTTTTTTCTTTTATATTTTTTTATAAATTTAATATTATTAGAACTCTTCTAATCTTTTATATTCCAATAATTTTCTCTACTCTCCTTCCTTCTCTCAAACTCGCCCCTCTTTCCAATAATAGAATCAAAGAGAGAGTTAGTAACATGATTTCCTTCTCTCTCCCAAACTCTCCCTCATACAATCTCCTCTCCTCTCTATACTCTCTTCTTTCTCTCCTAAAATTTATCGACTTTTAAAAATTACACAATTCTTTAACCTAGAATTGTTACATGCACGTGTACAGCCCATGGTTTCCCTTTCAATTATTATTTTGTCCATCCTCT
>NC_056567.1:8363791-8364275 GCF_013358625.1 Macadamia integrifolia | reverse complement strand
CCCCCCCCCCTCCCCCCTTCCCCCTCCCCCTGTCCCCCTCTCCCTCCTCCTCCTCCTCCTCCTCTCCTTTCTATCCCTTTTCCTTGTTGAGTCCTAAAACTTCAAAAAACCAATTCTGCCTTTTTTCTTTTATATTTTTTTATAAATTTAATATTTTTAGAACTCTTCTAATTTTTTATATTCCAATAATTTTCTCTACTCTCCTTCTTTCTCTCAAACTCCCCCCTCTTTCCAATAATAGAGTCAAAGAGAGAGTTAGTAACATGATTTCCTTCTCTCTCCCAAACTCTCCCTCATACAATCTCCTCTCCTCTCTATACTCTCTTCTTTCTCTCCTAAAATTTATCGACTTTTAAAAATTACACAATTCTTTAACCTAGAATTGTTACATGCACGTGTACAGCCCATGGTTTCCCTTTCGATTATTATTTTGTCCTTCCTCTCTCCCCCTTCCCCCTTCCCCCTTCCCCCTCCCCCCTCTCCC
>NC_056567.1:8360426-8363771 GCF_013358625.1 Macadamia integrifolia | reverse complement strand
ATGACCCTGGAATAGCCTCCCATGGATGCTGCACGAGTTCTCCGATCGATTGCCATTGGCCTACCAGCTGCTTTTGCCATTGTAAGTAGCACCTTCTCGTGCCAGTACTCTAGAGGTAAGTCTGGGAAGCAAATCCAAACCATCTTCGTACAGCCTGCTTATCATTAACATTAAAATCACTCCTCCACCTCTAGAATCTGTTCAACTGAGATCCAACACAGACTGAATTCCTCTTCCATATGGCCACCATGTCTGCCTCCAATTCAAACTGTAAAAGAAAAAAAACTTTCCCCATCGGGGCAAAAGCAAATCTTCCTTTTAAAGATCAGGATTCTTTGGCCTATCGTCTAATAGCATCCATGGAAATGTATTTAAAATTCGTTCTCCCAATGAGAGCAAACTTAAAATTTTTAAGACGTTCTTCGTAAGCCTCTTATGGGATGATAACAGTTGTTAGGGTTCCAACCTGAACAGGATCAGGCAGATCATCAATAACAGGAAGAGCTCCTCCCACAATCGTAGAATAAGAGGCTTTCTCCTTGGGGGCGAGTGGAGAAGTATCAGGAGAGGGATCCGTACCAGCGGCTGATCCCACAGGAATTTGCTCTGTCGGTTCCAGAAATCTATGAGAAGAGACTGTCTTCCTCGATCTGGTGGCCGACCTCCATGACCATTGCCTAGAACCATTTCACTCACCTCAGCCATCAAGCTTTATGGTTTAAAGCCAAATGAAACTCGTAGTAGTGTTTTATATAATCTGACCATTAGAGTTTTTGGCTATTAGATGCAACAATTCAAGTCCTCATATTTGGATCTGACTCACTATGGTTGTCGCCAAATGAGGTTGATTCCTTGTAGGAAACGCCCCTTGTTTCACCTTGCTTGAGCCTAGCATGGCTAGAAAACTAATTCGTTTCTTCCGCACTATTTGAAGCTATCTTAGATTTTGTTCATTACCTTCCATCTAGTTGTGGCCAGGTGAAATCTCTTATTTTGAATACTTCGAACCGGACTTTCTATCAAGTTTTTAAAGATTTTCAATGGTAAAATTGACTTTCCATATCTATTGAAAGAGCAAGTGATGAAATAATCTCAGGTGATGGGGGAGCTACCAATAGTCGCAAGGAGGGAAAATCAAAGAAAGTGGATAGATTCTTCAAGTGGAATGCTTTCAGTCGGATCAAGTTATGATATGCAGGGCAGAAAGTTCAAATCTAAGTAGGATTTGGAGCAGAAAAGTTCCACTGAGTGTGGGAGTCTTCATCTCGATCTACTTAAAAGACAAAGTGCCAACTCAAAAGGACTTCAAGATGTTGGATGTGCATTTGGCCAGCAATTATGCTCTATGGGAATGTTATACATTTGTTTATATATTGCAGTTATTGGGATGAAAGGAGAATGTGAACATGTATAGTGTGTTTAATTATAAAATGTCTTGCTTCTTCATGCTTTTTTGAAAAAGGGTAAACCATGCAGAAGCCGAACATGGTTTTTTAATCTTTAATTTGAGTGTCAATGAATTTGTAAGTGAAATTACTTGTTCTTTGTGCCTAACCAAGTTTACACAATTCATATAACTTCAAACTGATTGTCACTGTTTCATCCGTAATAAAGTAACATGTTCTTTGTTACTTTGTTCTTGGTCTGTTCCTTTTTCTAAGCTTCCTTTCACTATTGCAACCCATCTTATATAGAATATGTCTCCAATTATTATTTATAGAAATATATTAATTTAAGTAACTAAATAAGGATGCAATATTTTTTTTTTTTGGCTTATTTTAAATACTATCAACTGATAGAGTTAGGATAACCAAATAGTTTTTCAAGACCGACTCTAGAGAATCCAACTGACATATTAGGGTAGACAAACAGTTTCTAGGATTGATTCTACAAAATCCAACTCATAGATTTAGGTTAACCAAACAATTTTCAGGTAGATTTATGGGTAACCAAATAGTTTTCTAGAAAATCTTTAAAAATAAAACGAATCAACAAAAACACTCTCTATGGACTCATTGCCAAAATCGAAATAAAACTCCAGGGAATGTTACAACTTGTTACTTTTGGATGAGTATTTTCACCACTTATATGTGTCTTTATGAATGTTTTATTGTTATTTTTTACTTCAGATATAGATCATGTGAGGAGGCATGATTTGGTTTCATACAATGCAATGAATAAAATAACATTACAGGTCATAAATTTCACCACTTATATGACTCTTTAGCTCAAATAGATAAAGCACTTGGGCCAAAGAAATGGTGGTTCGAGTTCATCAAGATTCATTGATTGTAATTAAGTTTAATGTTTTTACCTACTTAGGTCACGGTATATGGATCTGTTAAAAAAAAAAATTGTATTCAATATCATAGAGAAGGCAACATCAAATCCATTCAAGTCAAGACATTTAACCAATAAATTTTTTCGATGGGGGGAAAGAACATTTAAGTTACAACGCTTTCACAACAAAATTTGATTGGTGTTTATTTAATTTTAACAAAATCATAGATGAGGTAACATAAGATCCATTCTGGTTAGCATCTGGATTAATGTTCCTAGATGACTTGTCGACACTTAGAACATATGGCCAAAGACTCCGCCAAACTATGTCAAGTTGTTTATAATAAAAGCCAATTTGTGTTTACAATTTAAAAAAAAAAAATTAATGTTGATGATAGAGGAGACACTATATGATCCACTAGGGTTTGGCCATTTGGCTAATAAAAATTTCAACGCATCCATAGAGAATGCATCATAGTGTCCACTCGGGTTGGCATTTCAACAGTAGCAACTCAGGGAAGATTAAGATACTGTTTGGCATGCATTCTCATTCACAAAATGCAGAATGCATTCTTAATTGAGAATGTGAACACTGTCTGTATACAGTTTGTAAAAATATATTCTTTATTTTAGAATACTTACATAACTCGTTGGAGTTTTATTTCAGATTTGGGAATGAATCTATAGAGAGTGTTTCTATTGAATAGTATTTATTTTTAAGATTTTCTGAAAAATTGTTTGGTTACCCATCCCTATTTTTGTTATTCTATTGAATCACCACTTAACATGAACTATTTATATGAGGGCTAGGATTATGTGTGTCAAATATGAGTTTTGTTATTTATCTTATTTCTCAGATGAACCACATTTGGTTTTACAAGGTATTTCAAAGGAATTAGTATTTTTTAAGTAGAACCAACTCAACAAACAATCAAATAATTAAAAAAATAAAAAATAAAAATAAAAAAAAATAAAAAAAATAAAAAAAAAAAAAAAAAAAAGAAGAAAAAGAAGAAAGACTTTCTACCGAATTATGTAACCAAACACATCCTAAGCATTTCATCA
>NC_056567.1:8332753-8360038 GCF_013358625.1 Macadamia integrifolia | reverse complement strand
AAGAACATTTAAGTTACAACGCTTTCACAACAAAATTTGATTGGTGTTTATTTAATTTTAACAAAATCATAGATGAGGCAACGTAAGATCCATCCTGGTCAGCATCTGGATTAGTTTTCCTAGATGACTTGTCGACACTTAGAACATATGGCCAAAGATTCTGCCAAACTATGTCAAATTGTTTATAATAAAAGTCAATTTGTGTTTACAATTAAAAAAAAAAATTAATGCTGATGATAGAGGAGAAACTAGGGTTTGGCCACTTGGCTAATAAAAATTTCAACACATCCGTAGAGAATGCATCATAGTGTCCACTCGGGTTGGCATTTCAATAGTCCCTTACTCAACATATTAACACATGGCAATCGACCAAAAAAAAAAAAGAATTTCCTTCAGAACACATGACAAAATTTTAATGTTTATCAAAATACATTTTCCTTTTCCCATACAAAACAATCTTCAATCCTCTGTCACTTCCTTGGTTCCTCTTCCCCTCTACAACAGCTACTCAGGGAAGATTAAGATAGTGTTTGGCATGCATTCTCATTCTCAAAATGCAGAATGCATTCTTAATTAGAATGTGAACACTGTTTGAATACAGTTTGTAAAAATATATTCTTTATTTTAGAATACTTACATAACTCGTTGGAGTTTTATTTCAGGGACTATTTATATGAGGGCTAAGATTATGTGTGTCAAATATGAGTTTTGTTATTTATCTTATTTCTTAGATGAGCCACATTTGGCTTTACAAGGTATTTCAAATGAATTAGTATTTCTATGTAGAACCAACTCAAAAAACAATCAAACAATTAAAAAAAAAAGACTTCCTACCGAATTATGTAACCAAACACATCCTAAGCATTTCATCAAACACCTCGTGTACAATGATGATTCTACTTGGGCTGTCCAAATCTCAAACTTCAAAATCCTCTTCTCTTCTCTGTCATCCAATTCTAACAACTATCACAACGCCACCATTAGCTAAAATCCCAATGCACAGACGAGGTCATCCCATGTATGTCGTGATTGTATCACCACTGCTGTTCTTGATATCCTCCAGTACTGGTCTGAGCTTGATGGCAAGCAACTATCTCATGCTGTTCAAAGGTGGACCACGACTCTGCGCCTGCTCAAAACTAGCCAAGCTGAAGATGGCCATGTTCATTCACCACATGGCCTCAACTTCCATTGGGAATTAGCAGAACTTGATCATCCTCTCGCCTTTCCATTCATCGACTTCCCCAAAGGCCACCCTATCAAGGTCCACCACCACCTCATACAAGAATAATTATGCTCAAGAAGGCTCAGTTCTCACTCTTAGCATCTCAGGTAGTATTGGATGTCAAAAGATAAAGATAAAAAAAAAAAAAAGTAAGTAAGTTAAAAGAGTGGCCAATATCCCATACTGATATCTCTCTTTGTTTGTAAAGAGACTCAGAAAAAGCCCAAGAAAACACCAAAGCCATTGTTTTAGTTCTCTTGATCCCTTCGAATTTTCCAATCCCAATTTCCCATTCCAAAAGATCCTCTCCCAATCGCTAGAATCTTCCTGATAGGATCTTCATAGTGGGCATTTACCACTAGTGTATTTGGATTAGATGGAGTCGCCTCTCTTCTTAAATTCCGAGAGTCCAGAAGGAAGAAGAAGAAACTCGTGAGCCCAAGGCAGAGCCAAAACCAAAACCAAAATCAAAATCAGTTTGAGAGGGAAATCTCCCGCTAAACAACAGAATTACTCTTCAAAGCTCAACAAAGCCCTGCGTCAAGTTCGCCGCAATCGAAATCTTTCAGCTTCACCCGAAGCAGCACCTTCTCCCGTGGAATCCATCCCATGGGACGGCCGTGCCATGCGTGAAGCAATCGACAGAGCCTTAGCCACAGTGGCCAAGGGGCGAACGAGGTGGAGCAGAACAATCCTGAAAAGCCGTCTCAAGTTGAAATTCAAGAAGAGGAGACTGCCCCTCGAAGCGACGAGGATTCAGCGTCGTTGGATTGATCTTGAAAGAGAAGAAGTGATTGACAAGGGCCCAGGCGCAATAAGCAATACGTATACCGTATGGTGTTGTATTAATAATATAAACAAATCAACAATTAGGATTTGTGTGTTCAGATCCTACGGCCCAAAATATACCTTTCAAAAGATTCTTAAATAGGGACGTATGAGTACACGTGAAACGGATTCTTCAATTTTCTACATTCAATGGCTCAATTAATTTCTTAAATAACTTCCACATTTAGTTAATGAGATCAGTTAAAAAGTCCATAAAGGCAAAAAAGAAAAAGTAACTACAATTTACAAAGCTATACAAAAAAGGCAAAATGGTCGCGGTACGTGCAAAAAAATAGGAATACAGAACATTCAGAGCTCGTTGAATGTTCATGTAAGTGATATGATTGACACGTGTTAAATATGTTAATCTTGCTAACAGAGTTGTAACCATTTACAACTCTGTTTAATATTATTAATATTTAAATAAATAAATAATAAAAATCCCAATATAAGCGGACTCCTCCTTTCATTCCACTTAGAAATCTCGATCCTCTCTTTCTCTCTCTCATTGCTTCTTCTTCAAGGTTGTTCCTTCTTTCTTCTTCCTTTTTCATCGCTCTCCAGTCTAGTTGAAGTTTTGTTTATTAATTTTAGTGAAGATTTGTATCCATGGTAAATTCTCATAGGTTAATAATATCTACCCAATAAGTAATAATAAAATCCTAGATATTCAATAGCCTTGTTTACTTTATAAATTCAAATTTTTCTTTTGCCATATATGCAAACTTTACTGTCCAAATCCCTTCCCTGATGATTAATATGTAAACATGGTATTTGGATATGTGTGGCCAAGTCTCTCATACGTTCAGTGCCTGAAAATAGTTATGTTGATTTGTTTCTTATCTCATTCTATTTTGAGAGAGAGAGAGAGAGAGATGATGATGATGGCGGCTGTAGAAAGAAGGAACAACATTAAAGAAAAAGCAGGGAGAGAGAGAGAGAGAGAGAGAGAGAGAGAATTGAGATTTCCCAACAAAATCGAAGGAGGAATCCGCTTATATTGGATTTTTATTTTTATTTATTTATATAAAAAAATATTAGACAAATTAAGTAACCACATCCGTCATCTCTCCACCCTAAAAACTAGGAATTAGTTACAATATAAAAAACTAATATATTGTTTAGATTAATCTAAACTTAAATGGACGGTTAATATTAAAAAAAAGTGAAAATAAGATTGCAATACGTACGTCCTACTACCACTCATATAAAAATCCTTGATACACACTTTTATTCACAACACACGCAGGAGAGAGAGAGAGAGAGTAGAGAGAGAAAGAGAAAGATAGAGAGATGGGTCACAGTAGAGGAACATGGAGGACGATGATGAGTTTCTAGATTATGGCGGTGTTGATGCTTCTATTAATTAGCAATTTAAATGAAGTAGAGGGGAAAAGTTTTTGGCGATATATATATATATATATATGGGAAATTGCATCTGATCAAAATGATGTCTTACTTTTAGAACGAGGACCAAAAATCATACCTTACTTTGAACAAGAACCAAGTGATGAAGATCCTCCTATTATGGATTATGTAGAACCAGGAACGTGTTGTTAGTTGACTCACTAATTATATATTATATATGGAATGGAAAAAAATAAATAAAACAAAATTCTCAACCACTTGATGAAGGTTTGATCAGATCCACTCTATTATTCTTCCCATTACTAATTAAAAACCAAAATTTATATATTTAATCCATTATGTTATGATATTTATGTATTTATTTATTTTTGGTAGAGGGGAGGGGGGAATGAATCTATTCGGAAGGCTGGGTCTTACACTTTACCTATGGCTATCCAATTTTAACTTGAACCGATTGGATTGATCAAAATGAATTGAAATGTCGAATCGAATTGAATGCTTATTGATATGGATTTGATTTGGGTTTTTTAATATCAATAAGAACTGAAACCATATGGATTGAATAAGCGAACAGAATTCAGGAAAGTTTTGATAAAATAGGAAATCTTTTTTTTTCTCAAGTAAATATTTATGGAAAACCAAATTAGTTCAAAATCAGAATGAGCTCCTTAAATAAAACCATTAGAAAGTAGGAAACGGAAATCAAGATCCACTTTACTGGTTTGGCTTTGGCTTAACACCATTTTGGAATGAATAGACTAATCAAAATCTTTAGTCTTACTATGTTAAAGCTCTCACAAAAGCCAGACTAATTAATAAAGATACCTTGTATTTTATCTTATGAATTTATTATATTAGAAAAATTTACATCCACCACTCCTTACCTTTGTCTCAATTACATCACCCCATGTAGTTTCGTTTTTCACATTTAACCCTAAAAAATTAACACCGTTTCACTAGTGTTAGTTTTAAAATTAAAAAGACCCAACTACCCTTCCTACTTATTATGCCCTTTTAACACATTCCAACCTAAACAAAATCCCCAAATCTCACTCCCAACCATAGTTAGCAAATTCGGATTCGGGAATTATTCAGACGAAGAATTATTCGGAATAATTCGATTGATTAATTTAAGGATTCGGTCAAAAAAGCTTATTGAGTTTTGTTTTTTTTTTTTGTTTTTGTTTTTTTTTTTTTTTTTTTTAAATACTGTTTAAGTGGACCGAATAATTCTGTTTAATCCGGTTCGGTCCGAATTATTTGCGTTTTATATTCACTTTTGAAAAAATCACGAATTTTACTGAATTTTATTTTTAATTCGGATTCGGTCAGAATTTTTGATTAAATTCGGAAAAATTCGGTTTGGCCGAATAATTCGCAAATTATTCGGCCGAATTGATAACTAGGCTCCCAACTGAACCGTTACATTCTCCATCGAAAGAGAAAGAGGTGCTCTTGCTTCCGGCGAAGTGAAGAAAATCCTCCGGCAAAATTGATACACTCCGGTGAAGCAAAGGTATGAGGTCTTACGTGCTATTTTTTTCCCCATTTCGCTCCTTTAGAAGTTTATGATTATACCCTATTATTAGGGCATGTCTATAATTTGTTCCCGTCGATTGTTAGAGTCAGTGTGCACCACATCTTCTGCTCCTTGATTTTTTTTTGGGTAGCAGAAGACTGATTCAAAATAATCACTCAACCCTATCCCCATAAACCATTCCCCCACAACTGCAAAAAGAAAAAACATAGTTGAATATAGCAATGTGCCTGGGATGGCATATTTGTATATATTAAGAAAGGGTGTCATGAAGAATTTGCAGGTGGGTTATTGTCACTGGCACATTCGGTAGGACTCTTGAGATTGGACATGGAAGATGAAGTCGGTGATAGGATGCTCGGTGGTGTTGGGTCTGGCTTAGCTGGACTAGTAATCGCGTCCGAGCAATTAAAAGCCACCTGGGTCTTCTCCTTCCGTGAGTGTGGGGCGGAAGGAGGAACCGCCGGCGGTGGCGGTGGGTTTGACACGGATTGTGTGGTGTGCTTGTGTGGGTTCAAGAAAAGGGCCAACGTTAGGAGGTTGGGATGTCGTCATTTGTTCCATAAGGTGTGTTTGGATGGGTATGTCTAGGGGTGTCAATCAGTCGGTCCGGCTCGGTTTCGGTCCGGGTTGAGTCGGTTTCAGTGTGGGAAAGTTGAAACCGAAACCGAACCAATAAGGAAATTCCGGTTTCGTTTTGGTTTTGATTTCGGTGCAGTTTGGTTTCGGTTTGTCTTCGGTTTCTTAAATCGATTTGTAACCGGGTTGGTTTTGGTTTTTGGTCCAGTTTGGATTCGACTTTCCGTACAAATGTTTACAAAATTATGCAAATTTTGATTTTTTTAATGAATTTTGGAGTGTTTCGGTTTCTTACCGGTTTGGTTTCGATTTTGGTCCGGGTTTTGAACCGGTTTCGGTTTGGTTTCGGGTTCATCCGGTTTTCGGTGCGGTTCGATTTGGTTTTGGGGTTGCAATACTCCAAACCGAACCGACCCAATAAGGCTTCGATTCGGTTCGGTCTGTGTTGTTATCGGTTCAGTCCGGCCAGTTTTACCGGTTCGGTTTAAGAATTGACACCCCTAGGTATGTCGATCAACTCCACTGGAAATGTCCTCTTTATCGGTTCCCTTTGTTCTCGGACGACCATGTCGCCGCCACCGAGAGGCATATCGCCAGGGTCTTGTCACCTCCAATGTGTCTGGGATGGCATATTTGTAATCTCTAGTGTCCTACCGGATGGCATATTTGTATATATCAAGAAGGGTATTGAGGGGATTAAGAAAATTTGGATTCAAGTTAAACGGATGACACCTTAAACTAGTGAAATTGTGTTAATTTTTTGAGATTAAATGTTAAAAATGAAACTACAGGGGCTGATGTAATTGGAGCAAAGGCGAGGGGTGGTGAATGTAAATTTCTTTTATATTTATAAATTATGATGATGAGATTTCTTTGATGCAAAATAAATTTTAATAATTTTTTGAACATTTCCATTGACGTGCTTCTAGAAGGAATTGACCCTACAGATTTGCTAATTATGAATTGGGCACTTTAACCTGTGGCGGGGAGTTTTGTGGTTGTTCAGTGTAGAGTTGCATGTGTTTTTCTACTGCCAAGGCTGAAGTAGAAGCTTTAGGGGACAGCTTATTGTTGGATAGATTTTAAGGGTGTGTTTGGTTGCGTAATTCAAATGGCGCGTGTATCGAATTTGGATAACACTCCTTTGAAAGACATTCTATTGAACAATCTTCATAATAAAGAATTCGTTTGGTTACCTTGAGCCTGTGACATGATTCTTCCTGAAAAACTGTTTGATTACTTGAGTCTGTTGATTGAATTCATATTTAGGAAATATGCCAGCATCATTTAGTTTGATAGTAAAACATAATTTTCTCCCCACATTTTTTGTAAATCTGCCAGCATCATTTTCTTTTTATCTTTTCCTTTTTCTTTCCCTCCACCCTCCCCACCCTAAACTTCCCAGTTACATGTTCATTAACTCCCAGGAAGGTGTTAAATATAACCCTATATTTCCTACAAATCTTATTAATAACTGACAGATGTTTCTATATGAACTAATACAGCTGAGTAGTAGAATTACCCACTTCAATAGTGATCATGTGATTGGGTAAATTTGGTTTTCAGAATTCATAGTTTCTGTAGAACGATGTATATGGATATCCAAATTTTGGACTTTTTCTAATAAATTGAATCGATATTTTGAACACGAAATCAACCAAAATAACAAGAAAGATCAAAGCATGCTGCGCAAAATAAAAAATAAAAAAATAGAAAACTAGACATTATAAGAAGAGGATACCTCCGGAGCCAGTTGAGGAAGGCCTCTAACAGCCCCATTTTCGTAACCAAAGCTGAATCCAACTACGAATGTGAGGTAGATGAATCAATCGAATTTAGAAACGTTAACCCTATTTCTCAAAGAGAGAGCCCAGAAGATGCTGAGCCTTCGAAGAGTTGTTTCCTTGCTGAAACCTTCGAGAAGAGAGAGAGAGAGAGAACAAAATACCTTGAAGGTGCTCGGAGGAGTCACCGCAGAGCTTGTTTACCTAGACATGGCTGCTGGCTTCCTTCATCGGTGGGAAGGTTTCAGTATAACTGCGGAGAACGAGTAGTGATGGAGACCCTGGTTTCCCCATTTTTGTCATACACCAAAAGACTGCTCTGTTTTATACCATGGTCTAAAAAGGTCTTTCAGATCTGAGTTTACCTATAGAGGTAAACTCAGATATGAATGACTTCCTTTGAAAATTAGTGATTCTTGGGAATTACGTGCCTTCTAACGAATGTCATTCTAGTCGAACCAAACACATCATAAAACATAGAATTGTGATTCTGTAGAAAGTAAATCTGTAGATTTATACAACCAAACACGCCCTTAGAAGTCCTAAAGTGCTCTCTTGAAAGCTTCATATTGGCCAGATTCCTCGAAATTCTCTTGCCACAATTTTCATACCCAAATCCAGAAAAGTTTCAAAACCTTTATTGGACGCCTTCCTACACTATTGGAAAGTCTAAGAAACCTTTAAATTCTCCAAAGTCTCTCAAATTCCCAAGAAGCCATGAAAGGTCATAAGAAGTTTGAAACTTCCAGAAGGAAACTGGAGGTTGAATCCACCTCCACCTGAGCTGGTGGACAGTCACTGAAACTTGTGCTTGCACTCGTAACAATAGGGGCCCTCCCCTTTTGACACAAAATAAAAATTAAACTCAGGTATGGTCTCTTAATAAGTGAAATGAAGACTTTTAATATGTATACAATAGTGTAAATAGTAATATAGTCATAACATAGCCATGCATGGGATATAGGGCTAATTGGAGAGATTGTTCACTCTATAAGCATATATTAAGAAAGATCGATTCAACCAGATGGAGTGGGTGCTTAACACATTGTCATCTCCATAATCTGACACTTACTCTTATCTCTAAACCAGATCAATATTTGAGCCTTCTCTTTAGGGATTGGGCTTATCCATCGGGTTCTAGGCCCTCATCCAAGGTGCAATTCCAAAGGTTATTTTTTTCTATCCTATAAGTTCGCCAATAATCTACCATGATGAATTTCACTACCCATTAAAAACTAAGGTGAGAAGCAAAGAAAATTTCATAAATCGCAAAAGAATCATGAGACTAAAATTGGGTTCTTTGGGTTGTTTAGTCCAGGTCATGGTTTGAGGAATCGGATTGGAATAGTTAAAATTCACTGGATCTGATTAGTATCGACCTTGATCGATCCTAATTTTTAGTTGATATTGTTCGTGTCTTGATATGTCCATTATCGTCCATTGATCATCCTTTTCTGATTATCAAAAAAATTAAAAAAAAAATTGATAATTTGACCTCGGCCTTGACCTAACTTGTTCCAGATACCGAGTTGTCAAACCATGGTCTAGTTGACACGTTCCTCCCTTATAGTCTCACAGAAAAAAAAAAAAAATGGCCATCAAAAGGGCGTGCACGGTGGTTGGGTGGTTTGTCCTCTTCCCTTTCTTTTTCTTCTTTCTCTATTTTGTTGCTATCATCAACTTCTTTTTGTGAACGGAATACGGAGGCCGAATAAAGTGTTCAAAAATAGGTCTATCCTGATTTGGAGTAAAATTGAGTTTGATGTGACGGCTTGGATTTGTGCTTTTCTGAAATCTAACAGAATATATTTTTTGAAAGTTTTTGGTTTGAGGTCTACTAAATCTACAAGCTTTTCTTTCCATTTCCTAAGATGTGACCTTTGTAATCTGTCAAACTAGTCATATTAGATTCTTTACGGGTCATATCTCATACTTATAAGAGAGTGATAAGCCAACACGGCAACACCTAACAGCCAAATATTTAAGAAAAGATTTTGAGATTAAGAGTTTTACATCTGAACATCTGACCTACTTACACACTGCTTACTGATCGTATCATCAAGACCAGGGGAGATTTCCTTTTGAGGCAGGATTTTTCCAAATTTACCTTCAGCAAAAAAAAAAAAAAAAAAAAAAAAAAAATTGTCAAATAGCATGGGAATGCATCCAAGTCAAAATGACCGTTGTGTCTCTTATGAAATGGACTTATGAAATGGAGTTATTCCTTGCCTGATGCTTGTGCATGCTCTCCTATTGACTCCCCTAGGTGCATAACGAACAAACTCTCCCATCAAAAAACACTTCCTCCTCTCCCTCTAAAAAAAGAGAAAATAATGCTTCATAATCATGGAACCTCTGTGCTAGCACAGGCATGAAGGGAAACACATGCATCAGGAGAAAATGGAAGACTACAAGACAAGGCAATACAAATTCTCTCTCTCTCTCTCAAGAAAAGTTCAATGGGTTAACATTCTTTTCCTTTTCGGTGCCACATCAACTTTACTCTTTTGTCTCATCTTTAACTCCTTCCACAAACAATTCATATGGCCTAAATGGTCATAAGAGACCATAAATCATTTTGCTATGCATATTGCCTCTTTCTTTTGCTTGAACTTTTGCCTCTCCCACACTCCTCCCTCTTCAGCTTCCTTACTTTATTTCACTAACCATCAGGGTTGAAATCGTCTACAATTCCGATCTCGTATAATTCTGTGCAATACCATCTTCAGGCGGTGACATGTATATTGATACCAATACAATGATCCAGATCTAATACAACTAATAAAACATTAAATCAGTGAAGAGGCATTTAAATCAGATCTGGACCATTGCATTGGTATCAATACACGTGTCACCACCTGAAAATGGTATTGCACGGAATTGTACGAGATCAGAATTGCAGACGATTTTTTTCCCTAACCATCATGTCTACTCTTAACTGCTATTCTCCTTTACTTTCTGTCTCTATTTTCTTTTCTGAGAAATGTGTTGGTTGGAAGAATAGAAGAAAGGTGTGGGAATTTGGGAAAAAAATCGTCTGCAATGCCAATCTCGTACAATTCTGTGCAATACCACCTTGAGGGGGTGACACGTGTATTGATTCCAATGCAATGGTCCATATCTGATTTAAATGCCTTTTCACTGATTTAATGTTTTATTAGTTGTAGCAGATCTGGACCATTGTATTGGTATCAATACACATGTCACCGCCTAAAGGTGGTATTGCAAGGAATTATACGAGATCGGAATTGCAGACGATTTCAACCCGGGAATTTGATCCCAAGACCAGACTACAATAATCCAGTGTCCTTTACCACTGGAGCAAATGACACCCACAATCTCTCTTTTTATCTCTAGAATGCAATGAAGACGCCTAACCCTAATGGTTCCTTTCATGGGAAGGAGGCATTAATGAATTCAAGTGATCTTAGTTGTTTCAATTGATCTTCTGGGTGGATCTAGGAGCCAAACAGGTTATTTCCCACTCATTGCTTGCAAAATTATTTCATAGACACAGAATGATATAGCCATGCCCAGCACAATTGTTTTTCTGGGCAGGGTGGTCTAGCAGAGAGAAAACAGAATACTAGGGGAACACTATTCTCAAACCAAACTTAATAACAGAAATTGGAGACTTTGGTTCAATCAGGTCAGGATGTGGGTTCAGATGGCGGAACTAGGGAGTAAAAGCCCTTGCAGATGAAACATAAGCAATAGACAGCTCTATTGAAGCAATAAATACCTATATTGGATTGAAACCTCAACTTCACCCAGTAAGCCATTTTAATTGTTCATTCTCAATGAGCTATAGTCCAAATGAAACAAAGAAATTGCCAAACAGTACTTTGGCCTGGGGAGGAATATAAAGCAATCTATAACTCATATCAGTTCAATGTAAGCTGCCATGGCCAGGGACGGAGCTTGTCAACTACTCTAGCACACAGGGAACTAGAAAGAAGGAACAAAGAGAATGCTCATGAAGGATGAGGCCCCGACTGCAAAAAGAAACATTACCAGAAAAAACACGCCCATGCAGTAAAAAGTAATGAAAGTCAGATGCAAGGACCATACACGTTTGTTCTACAAAATCTACTGAAAGATGGGTGCAGGAGTTGCTCGAACCCTACGCCGAGTGGTCATTCCCCTAAAGATCAAAACTGGGGTTCTTGACAAATAAATCAATTGATGGAACCTGTCAAACATAGCTAATTACATGCTTTTAACAATTTGATTCTTTTGCTCGAAGGAACTATGCTTTCACCACTACCCACCACCAGAAAAACTGTCATCTACCATCTGTTTTTCAGTGTTAATGAGAGCAGAACGGCTGAAACTACTCTGTTTCAGTGACCGGAAGGTATACCCCTTCGGCTGCCAACCAAACATTGTCAGGACGTTTGTCTCGAACACCACAAACCTGTATAGGTACAGCATGCAAGTTTCTAGGTTAAGAACTCCCAAAGCAAAACATTTCACATCGACTCTCATAAATCTTCAAAACCACACTTTGTTTCTTTTTACCTCCTGTTGACCTCCAGCTATTCTTTGATATTTCTTGTTGTGACTCTGTAGATAACCACCAGTTTCCACATGCTGAAGCCTGATCCTCTGGTTTTGCTTCCATGTTTTCCCACCCCCCTCAATCTCAAGCCTGTACAGTTAATATGACATCAGCCATTTGGATGAGCTAGGTATTCTCAAAAAGTCATTTCAAAAGAATTACCAAGATCTCACCTCCAATAATCCCCAGCATCAGATTCATCTTCTCCTCCAAAGCAGCTCACCTACGCAAGAACAAGGTATATTAAATACAAATTATTGCAGCAATAAAGCATTTAATTATGCAACCACATTAAAAGGACACGAGATTTGAGAACAAAGAGATCAAAATTTCCAATTAGACCTGAGTTGACACTTTTTAAAGTGGAAGAACAACTTACCATAAACTAGTTAAATTTCCAACAATGCACCATGATTTGTGATGGTCACTTCAAACTCAGGATTCAAGGGTGCTACTGCATTTTTGTTGAGAACATGGTGGTCACGCCATCTAGGCTACCCTAGGCATTGAAGGGAAAAAAATCAAGGTACCTCGGCATTGCCTAGCTGACCAAGGCACCCTTTGAGCTAAGGTGCCTGGACTCCTAAGGGGCACCTTGACAACTATGGTTGAGATGAAGATGGCCTAAAACATCCGTTAATTAAGATATATATATATATATATATTGTTTTCTGTCCAGGAGCATGGCCCCTGCGCCCCCCAGCCAATGAGAGTGCATGCTCTAGCATTGACCAGGAGAGGCATGGTGATCATTTCACAACACCCTGTGTCTGGGCGCAGGGCGTGCTCTCAGACAGAAAAACATGTCCCCATATATATATATATATATATATAGCACTGAAAAGAACAGGGACATGAACATCAATTTACCAAGATCAAAGATATGGATGTGAGTTCCCCAATGCTAATCTTGATTCACTACCCTTACATCATGCCAAATTTAATAGAAACACTGATATTAGCAAAATCAACAATAGGATATATTCCAATATATTGATTCAGAGATTTGCATTGACAAACGAATATGAAGGTACTTAAAAGTGAGAAGATAAATCTAAACTTAAAGGGACTCTCCGAATGACACCTCTATAGGTGTGTCTTAAAGGGACAGCGCCACAGTGGAGCATTCATCTAGCACCCAAAACAGGGATTCTGACACACTCGTCAGGGAGGTATTATCCTCATCAAAATCTGGCTTCCCCAACCTATACAGAGCTTCTCTTTGTGGGTTTTCCTGGGTTTCTTCATGTTCCATATAAAATGGTGAAATAAATGCTGAATTGCGAGTTCCTGCCTCTGGAAGCTTAGGGGAAAAAATCTAGCTTTTCAACATTAGCTTCTGGTAATCATATGAAACTAGTCAACTTTTCAACCTCGTTCATCCCAATTTATTTGTATTGGGGAAATGGGGAACCAATGAGGACAAATTTAGGCATGAAGAACCAATAGTCAAATTTTCAGATTTGAGCTGACAGGTTAAGGAGGAAGATTGGAGAAGAAGACCAAATAGATGGAATACGAAACCATAGATTCCTTTCAAGTTGGATTTTCTTGAAGCATAGAGTGGACTGACGAAAGCCAAAGCAGGGTTAAGTTTTGAATCTTCTGACACACAGGCTGTGTTGTAATCAAGGCAAAGTGAAAAAGAGAAAATGCCACCCATAAGGCCTGCTATCATGCTTTGGTGGATAAATATCAACTAACCAGTATCAGCATCACCCCTCTTTTGACTGGACTGACTGTTTTTGGAAAAGGTATGCAAGAATCTTCTATTGTTTTAGAACAGTACTTCAATTTGATTTTACAGTTCTTCACATTGACTTGAGTTTGAGATGTTGTTTCCAAGATGTCAGAACACTTATTCAGCATTGATGTGGAATATATTTTACCCTTCATTGGATCCCATTTATTAGAAAATGCCATGATAGCTGAGGAGTATGAAAAGAGGTTACAAAGATTTTGACACCTGAATCCCAGACTTAAGAGTAAGAAATATACAATATATGAAGGTACTTCAGAGTTCAGATATTAATATTGCATCTTATTGCATCAACATTGAATTTTGAAGTATTCAGTTATCATGAACTCTCAGACCCATAAGAGATCGAGTGGATCATGACAGGCCAGATACCATTAGTAAAAAATGGAGTTGATGGGAGTGGCACAAGACTGAAACAAGGATTCAAGTTTTTAAAACCAAGCCTTTGGCAATGGATTATGTTGGGGTTCTAGAATCATGTCTAAAACTACATGTGCCATTCTACACTTCAAATATTTTTAATGTAGAGGTGGGTGTGGGTCACAATGACCTAACCCCAAGCAGGATCTTTCAAAACTCACAACTTATGCAACAGTTTTCCAGCAGCAAGGAAAACAACAAACCACATAAACGATAGGTGAATGATAGGGTGTCTAACTCTTTAAACCCTTACAAGGTCTGGCTGGTTGATTCACTCTCAAAATCTGGTCAGGAATTGATGGTGGAACTGGGGATTCTGGGCCTTGAATGTTACTGCAGTAACACATCAACCAATGAACCGCAGGGTGGATTCTTCAGTCTTCAACAAGAACTCAAAGAAGCAATAATAGTACAGCCTTCAGTTGATCGGCAGAAAACTGGAATAGCAGAGCAGCCTTCAACTCTTCTCAGAGATTGAATATTTTGAAAATAGAAACTACGAAACTCGATGTAGGGAAGAAGAGGAAAGGATAGGGATAGCTGGATAGGAGACTATCTGAGTCCAGGGTCTCTAACCTATGGCTTCCCACCGTTTGTTTGGTCTCTCACCAATGGCATCTCACCATACACTATCACAGAGCAAGCACAAAACTGTGTTTTTTTTCTTTTTCTTCTTAACCTTGTTGGCTGTAGAACAGCCTTTGTTCTTTATTTATAACGTCAATTGGTTACATCAAAGGGACCTTCCTTGCATGGAAAGGAATCCCCCACAGATTGAGCTTTATGCTAAATAGAAACTACTTACAAGGTATCCCAATCCCAATCTAATTAACAAACTAAAGAGTACTAAAAAAGGGAAACTGATAACAACCTGTAAAATACAAACTAATCTTTAGCTAATAAAATACCCCATGCAAGGAATAAAACTTCATTAAAAAATATCACTAACACAAGCTGTCAAATAATCTTCTATATTCTCCATTTATTTGTCATGGGGCCCACCAAAAATATGAAGAATCTCTCTCTTAGACAGGCTGTACAATGGCTAATCTTCTAGAAATATCTCTTAAAACAAGGTTGGTAGATATGGCCAGTTGATGTAGATCAAAGCATGGAGGACCAGAATATTCATTAGAAAAAAAAAAGCACATCGGTCGCGCTAAATTTAAGATACGTATCGAAGAGTATCGTATTGTATCAGAGATACACTAAGATATGTTTCCCTTTCTATGTCATTCCTTTTTTATATAAGTTGTCCAAGGACAGTAGATAGTTTCCAGTTTCAGTTTATTTCTATTTTTCTACTTTCTTCAGAGGCAATTAATTCATCCCTATATATTGTAATAGACTCCTCAAGAGTCCCATAAAATGGAGTAAAGAAAAAAGAGAGCTTTGGCTTGGAATCTGTGAGAGGTAGTGGCTGTGAGATGCAGTGGCGGTGAGAGGCCATGGGTGAGAGACCGAAGTCTGAGAGAGACTACCCTATCCCCCTTCACTACCCCTCCTTATCTTTTCTTCTCTATTTTCTATGGTATTCTCAGTTTCTATTTTATTGTTTTGAGGTGCTGGTTAGTAAAACTGCTGCTGTTCAGTGAAGGACTTGCTGTCCTCCTCTTGTAGAGTTGGTTCTTTGTTGACCTGACATCTACATTACCAATCATTTCATAAGAATAAAGCTGGTCGATCCCCATTATGTAGGCAGAATATTGGCTTGACATGTTGGGTGATATCCTCTTCAATTTTGGAAACATGTTGGCTCAGAATCTATTCAAATTGGAAGATAATATTCCACAAAATATGCTGGACACTACTTGTCCTTGATCATAATTGATTGGGATAATTGACCCTCCAATTAAGCTATAGCCAATAATTAATCCGCTTCCCATCCCCCCCCCCAACCCCGCCCCCAAAAAAAAAAAACCTTCTGACAAAGCATCATACAGAGCCTTACTGCCTAAAGGTTGAGTGAGGTTTACCACAGAAGGAATGTAAGCAGCGAGGCCTACAAAATTCTGAAATGCAATAAGCATCAAGTGAAAAAGATGCGTTAGGGAAGTGAATGAGAAACGATTGGGAGTATGTTTCCCTACACTAGATTACAAGCTAGGTCTAAAATGTAAAATCTTTTTCAATTACCAGAAGAAGTGATGGTGATCTAAATCACCTAAGGCTTAGACATTCAGAAATCCCTAAAACGACCAGAATCACAGGGACTAGGGCCCAAAACCAGATTTAGGAGAATTAAAAAAATAAATAAATAAAAGGGAAATTTACATCCACCACCCCTCGCGTTTGCCCTAATTACGTCATCCCCCCTCGCGTTTCGTTTTTTACATTTAAACCCAAAAAACTAACACCGTGAGACTGGTGTTAGTTTTTTAAACGGAAAAGATGATTTTACCCTTCTGTTATATTTACCTAAAACATCTTGAGTCAATGACCATTTTACCCTCTGAACATTTTCAGCCTTAAAATCTCATACTTATCCACTACTCCCTTTCTCTGTTGTTCATGGTGAAACCCCTCGCCGGCGGCACCACATTTTACCCTTTTCCGTCAAACGCCATTAACCAAAACCTTCCCACTTTCCGTGAGGTCCCCTACCACTTCTACTGCATTTCTACACTCATCTCTTTCTAGTTCTCACTTTTTGTGAAACTAGCTTTGAAGTATAATGGGTTTTGAGAGTAACCCATTTCCATTTCTGCAATTCAATGAAGGAAGAAGAAGACGAAGATAGTAATCTTACAACTGTTGATATTCCAGGTTTTTGAAGTAGTGGCATCGCCGAGTTCAAACAAAACCCAGAAAGAAAGGTTTGGGCTTCCATTGAAATCTACCACAGAAGACAAACCCCAAAAAGGGATTGAAGAATAGAGAATAGGGGATACAATTATTCCATTGTGATGATAGTTCCTAAGCTTTTCCAGAGGGGAAGTGTAGGAGATACATGATGGATGGCCTTGTGGAAGAGCGCATGAAAGAGCTTAATAAATACATCAAACAATAAGTTAAGAAGATGAGAGGAAGGAAAACCAAAAACCAATATTTTAGATCGCACGAAGATAGAATGAAAATACAAACGCAATTGATTAAAAATGAAGCTACTCACTCTAATTTCACCATTCACACCCAATAATTCCCGAAAAGGAAAAGGGAAAAAAAGAAAAAGAAAAAATCAAATAAATCCAATCAAGATCTGGTCACTCAACTCGGAGAAATTGGAGATCCAAGGAGGAAAATATAACACACACACAGATAGAGAGTATCAAATATTTAGTAGGATGCAATCCCACATACATGCGTTTCTGAGTCTACAAAGGAGACCATCACTGAACGAAATAACTTAATTACCCAAAGAATGCAGCAATGAACGAGTACTTAACAGTTGCAGCCAAGATAGCAAGGGAGATGAAGAAGAGCTGCTAGAGGACTTGTACGCTTGCCCAGGTGAGGAGGCCCATCAGTCCCACGGCGAAGATGTTCTCCGGATCTGGATCCAACAGATTCCTCCATATGTAATTCAATGTAGGCCGGTCACCGTTTCTCGAATTTCTGTTCACCGTTTCTCGAATTTCCCCGACCGTTGAACCCATTATCTTTTTGCTCTGGCTCTGGTTCTCTGTTCATCTGATTATCATTCTCTGCTAAAACTACAAATCTTCTCAATCTTCCTGACTTCCGGGTTAGGGTTCTGGTAAGGAAGTAAGGAATGGTCCACGAAGTTCTAATACTTGCATGTCCTGGTTTTGAAATCGATAACATCAGTTGAAAAAATATTGTGCCATTAAAAATCCCTAACATTTCTTCTCCAACGAGTTCGGATTTCAATTCAGACTTCACAAGAAACAGAGATGGACTGAACGGACGGGTTCGACATTGAATGAGGGTAAAATCGTCTTTTTAATTGCAAAAACTAACACCTCTTACAGTGTTAGTTTTTTGGGTTTAAATATAAAAACCGAAACGAGAGTGGGGATGATGTAATTGGGACAAACTCGAGGGGTGGTGGATGTAAATTTCCCTAAATAAAAATCAGAAGGCCTGATCTGGCTATGAAGCTGGTCGAGTGTTTAATTTATGTAGGAGAACAAGATATCAAAATTTGAAACTAATCCACGGCTAGATTTCAAGTTAATTAAGTTTCCTAAGCGAACATGGAAACTAGAAACCAGGAACATAACAGAATTCGATTTCCAGAAATTTCAGAATGCAAAACAGTAATCAATGTTGCTCTAATTTTATGAATTGATAGCAGAATGAAATCTTCACAAAACCCTAAGACCATATCTGGAAAAATTAATTCAGAAAACAATCTAAGAAAACAACTTGAAACAGGATGGTTCAATTCGACGGCAAACATTGATTAAATTTGAACAATAATAACAAAGAATGTTCAGCAACAGATCCAGACGGGTATTCTGAAATCAGACTTGAAGAACCAATTCTAAAATCATAGATTTTTAATAAGCATAGTACAAGCAGGAATAAAAAAATGATAGAAAAGGTTGAAGCAATAGTTTCATTCACCAAATTTGCATGCAGGACTATATCCTTCTAACAAACTCATATCAAACCTAAAACTCCTCCAGCCAATAGCCTACCTTGGAGGTGGTCTTAACTGTTTTAGGATACTATAAATTAATGAAGAGAACAACTTGAAAAAAGGATGTACTCATGGTCATGGAGACCTGATCCAGACCAACTAAAAATCTTTAATAAAAGGGCGTACCCGGTGCACGAGGCTCCCACCACTGCGAGGTCTGAGGAGAGGATCATAATTTATGCAAACTTATCCCCGCTTTGCAGAGAGGCAATTTCCCGACTCAATAATGATAAAAAATAAAAGAATAAAATTATTTCACAACTTTAGTAATTAATAAATCTTGTATTCATTTCTCCTACCCATATTTTAGGCTCATCAAAATGGCCTATTACAATAAAAATCCATTAGACCAAAGGTCCAACATGTATAGAACCCAAGTGCCCAACTCAAGGCTTTAACCACTATTATAAACCACTTTTGTAATTTATTTGCATCAAGAAGATTAAAAAATATATGCTTTTTTTCATGCTTTAATGAGCAGGCCATCAGAATTAAACGTTAATAAGAAAACAGTGTGTTTCAGCCAATGTCAATAGACAAACCACAGTTTATCAAATACACATACACTGCAAAATACAGCAACCTCCAGAATCAACACACTAGTTTGAAAGAAATAATCATGATGTGCCTCTAATAGTGTATATTTCATTACCATTGCCCAGACACACTACTATGTAAGGAAATGGTCCACTAAAATCGAAGTGATAATTTAGAAAGTTGGCATTACACTATAAAGGATGCTAAAGTCCAATTAGAAAAATAAATAACAAAGATGAAAATTTTACATACAATTAGGCCTTCAAATAGGCAATTGAAACATGAACAAAATTGTGAAATAAATTGCCAACCAACCTCCAGGTTGCCTGATATTGGAGATGCGTGCAAATGGCTGTGCAGCCATTTCCGTGTCTTCATATGCTGCAACCTGATAATAGTTCCACCTTTGATTCTATCACCTTGTTTGGCAGATGAGTCCAGCACTGGCTTAGCAATCTGCACAAGAACCAAAACCCATTAAACTCCAAACACGATCAGGAGGGATCTGCACAAGAACCCAAAACAATTAAACTCTAAACACGATCAGGAGAGGGGAGGGGGGGGAATGAAATTTTCGTTCACATTCTTATCATCATCAAATCAAGAAACGTTCAAAGTATGGGGGGTGGGGAGGGGGAGATGATACCCAGTAGCTATTGGAGTCATCAACGTTAGGAAAACCAGTCACTGACTGCTGTCCACTTCCGGAGCCGTAAGGCACATCATGTGAATGCAGCCGGAATTTCGTCTTCTCATGCATCAACTTAAGCACCGCCCCATACGTAATCTGATAATTAAGGATAAGAAATTAAAGAATCTTTGAACTCTTTCTCCAAAGAATTCGATCAGTTTAAACAAATGTGGGGATTCGTGGGATTCACCTCAACACCTTCGGATGCGGCGGCCGAAGCGGGAAAAGGAGAGCTCTGATCCAATTTAAGGCCGAGGTATAGAAAGAAAGCGAGAGCAAAGAAGGAGATCGCCATGAAGAAGAGCAAGCCAATGAACCAGTTCTGCTGCCAAAAATGGAGATCGGACTGAGAAGGTTGTGATGTTCCTCTGTGATCAATCTTAGTCGGCCTAGAAACTAGGGATTGTGGTGAGGAAGAGGTAGAAGAAGAGGGGTTCCTTCGAGAGAGGCTCTGTGACCCTGAAGGAGCCACGATTCGCTCTGTTGGACTATCCAGAGCGAAGCCCCAGAAAGAATTTCGATCTCAGAGCCGCCGTCTTCTTCGATCGATGTGTTCCGAGTTGCGAGTTGCGAGTTCTGTCTCTTCTTCTTCTTCTTCTTCTTCTTCTTCTCTTCTCCGAGTTCTGATTCGTTGATTTCAGTAGAGGAACCTTTTCTAACTTGGGCTTGCCCCTGCTACGAGGCCCACGGCACAGCTTTTCGATGACGTTTCTGTTAGAGGCTTAGAACGAATGAGATTGTTACATGTGGTGTGGAAGTGACGTGGGAAGGCCTGGTTGGTTAGGAACGCGTCAAAGCTGTCGAAACGTTTTGAAAGACCAGGAAAAACGTACGACACGTGACATGTCTGGTAGGAATGGGCCAGCAGGGACTCAGCCCAGCCATAGCCCATATAAATAAGACGGAAGTTTGACCTGGTGAGTCCGATCCGGCCTGAAGCCCATCAGGGCATGGGCTAGGTAAGCCTTGGGAACCTAACCTGGGTCTGGGTTGATTACAAATGACATGTCATTAAGTTTGCCGCATAATTTAACACAGAGCTCAAATTTTCCTGGACTTCCCTATACAACAAGAACTGTCTTATCCCATTTAAATAGGGTTGACTATATAGATTCTAGTTCTTCAATCAGTTCTATTTGATGTCATACTTGATAAAATGAGTAAACTATGCATGTCTTTCTTGCACTTTCTTATATGATCCAAAATTTACAAAGTAATTAGAAGGAGGCACATGGAGGGTTCTATGATCAAATTATCTCTTTCTTTCAGGCTGCCTTTGTAAAAGGAAGACAAATTGTTAATAATATCATTGTAGCTCATGAGTTTTTTCATTTTTTGAATCATAATAAGTGTAGGGAAGGGTGATTAGGTATTAAGTTAGATATGCCAAAAGCTTATGATAGAATTGAGTGGGTTGTAATTGGGCTGTTTTTCAGTTTTTGGGTTTAGTGAGGCTTAGTGTGATATGATATATGATCTTATACCCTCTTTTACCTTTTCTGTTAGGATTGAAGGGAGTTGTTTTGGCTATTTTGAACCCTCTAGAGATCTTATGTAGGGCTGCCCTTTGAGCCCATTTTTGTTTATCATTGCTTGGAAGTTTTTTTTCCAAGTTATTAATGGCTTATTGGGATCTTCGTTTCTTTGGAGGAATTAAAGTTTGTTGGTCAGCCACTGAAATTTCTCATGTTTTATTTGCTGATGACACTATTCTGTTTTGTACGGCCCATGAGCATGATATTTCTTCTCTCCTTGAGGTTCTAAACTTATTTCAGGATCTTTCTGGTCAACAAATTAATTAGGAAAATTTTCTTGTATCACCCCTAAAAATGTCCATAATTTCATGTGACCCCCGAAACTTGAAATAAAAACTCGTACTATTTAAATGGCCAAACTACCATGGGAATATAAACTTACCATTACACCCTTGACCTTAAAACACCCAAATAAGCAAAGTAGCTTGTTGTGTCTGAATCTAAAACTCCATCTCTGTTGTGTATACCTGCGAAGAAAAGAGGAAGAGGAAGAAGAAGCTTCAACCATCTGCGAAGGATTTTCCACAAGTGATTTCTCTCTTTATCCTTCTCTTTGCGTTTTGTTCTTGTCACGATGCTAGACATTGAATGCTTGGATCTCTGTTCTTTGATCCGAAATTTTCTGGTTCATTTTTCATCTCTTGCAAATCTTTTGTGAATGTATGTTTGGGTTCACATCACATTCAGACTGAAAACCCAAATCCTTAATGGGCACCTTTGGTATCACTTAAGAACATGGTTTTTGCTCTAATTCTAGATTCTAGAGTCATTATCTCTTCGTTTTTTCTTCTAGTGGTATTTTGATGAGATTTGAGTGGTAAATGGTATGTGGTTGGTTAGGTGTGGTGAGTTTTGTGACCCACTCTCCATGGTTGTTCATTTTAGGCAAGGCCTGTCTCTAGCCTACTAATGCAGAATCAAAATTGAAGTCTTACCGTGAATGATTGCATCATCTTCTTTGGATACTATACATGGGTAATCATTAGATAACTACAAAAAAATGTGATTCCTATAAGTTCAAATATAGTGTCTTCTGCAATTAAGAGGAAGTAGCAAATACAAATTGCAGCATAAGCAGTGTTTGCAACAACTCTGCCTGACAACCTCACATCCAAGTTGGATGGCAAGAGCACACAGGTATAGGAAATTGTTAGATTTCTGCTTATGTGTTTTCACATACTACTAAGTGTTGCCAGCTACATCCTCCGAACACCCCTGTAAAATTTAAGAATGTACTTACATCCTTTGTCTATCTAATCTATTATTGAAAAATGGATGCCAAAACTAACATATGAGGGCTTGCATGATGATTTTTTATCTTTAATATAACAATGATGTTATTTTATTGTGTTTTCCAATTTTTTTGAACAAGTTATCACTTTTTCAATTTTTATTGTGTATCTAATATTTGTGAGCAATGGATAAAATGTATCTAATGCATTACTTATAATGGGTATGAAGAGCTATTAGTAGACCCAGATTTGTATTCACATTTAGAAATGGTGTTAGATATATACATTACTGTTATCAAAGAATATACTACTAAAGGTCATACTGTAAACTTCAAGATGAAGTGTATAATGCCCGATCTGTATGAAATGGAGATGATTATAGATCAGTCTCTTATGACTATGTTTTATATGCATGTTGATGTGGATAGGATCAATGTATGTGTGTATGATTTTCATGTAAGTAAGTACAGTACTTCAGAATACCATTAATAAATACTCAAGTTCAGTAATACGGAGAGAAAATATCCAAAGAATGACTAATGTGACTCTAAGTGCAAGTGATAAGACTAGTAGGCCTACGAAGCATACGGTTAGGAGGGGTGGTGCTATTGGTAGGGCTTCTACAAATGGTATTGGTATTGGTCACAAATGCTATTGGTATTGGTCATGAAAATATAAGCATTGAAAATTTGAGTGCTACCATAGTTGATGCAAGAGCTATAGAGGAAGAAAATGTAACAACTATCAGTAGGTCCACTACCTCAGTTGGAGGAAGTGGTAGTACTTCTGGTGCCCCTAGGGCTAAGAGAAACACTACTGCTTTTGCTAAAAGTAAGGGGAAGGAAGTTAGTGAGACAGCACAAGTTGTTCAAGTCATTTCTAATGATGAGGAAGATGAAGACAATGATTATAAAGTTAAAGATGACAGTAATAGAGAATATGTAGAGTCAAAAGATAAGGATAACTGTGATTCAGCTATTGATAATGATGATGAGTTTGAAATGAGAGCACATGATATAGATGGTTAACCAGAGGATGACAGTGATAGAGAATGCAATTCTGATGACTATCATGAATGATATGACAAAGATTATGACAAGGATACAAATACAAGAGTTGACTTTGCTCTACACTCTATTTTTTATGATATGTGCCACTATAAAACTGCACTTCAAACTTATGCTATGCAGGAAAGAATTGATATTTTGAAAACAAAAAATAAGAAGACCAAGGTTATTTCTATATGTAATGGGGACAGTTGCTATTGGAGGATACATGTCTTACATATGAAGGATAAATCCACCTTTAAGATCAAATATTAGGTCCACCATTAACATTTAGTGGTGGACCTAAAAAAATTGTAACTTATAGGTGGATAGCAAGAAAACTTGGTCACATGCTGAAGTCAGATCCAGGCATGAGTGTGAAAAGTATGAAAGCAATTTTACACCAACAATATGATTTTGAAGCACACAA
Organism: Macadamia integrifolia; assembly: GCF_013358625.1. Taxonomy (NCBI): domain Eukaryota; kingdom Viridiplantae; phylum Streptophyta; class Magnoliopsida; order Proteales; family Proteaceae; genus Macadamia; species Macadamia integrifolia. The sequence goes on along the minus strand of NC_056567.1, from coordinate 8,335,900 downwards.
TCTACAATGTTACAAAGCACGCAGTTTGGCGAAAGGAGAGAGTGAAGAGAGCTTTGTTAGTTCATATGTAAAATTGCCTAGTTATGTTCATTTGTTCGAGAAGGTCTAATCCTGGTACTTATTTCAAACTTCAACCATATGAGAGACATGAGTTGACCAAACCTCCTCAATTCAAGAGATTATTTGTGTGCAACTAAGCATGCAAAATTATATTTTTGAATGGATGTCATCTCAAAGATAGATATGGTGTAGTCCTCTTGTCTGCAGTTCCAGTAGATTGCAATAATGGATTATATCCTATTGCATTCGGGATAGTTGAAATAAAGAGCAAAAACAGTTGGTCTTTTTTCTCTATTTCCTAGAAGAAGCACTTGGATTGGAGAACTTTGACATGTGCCTCACATTCATGTCAGATAAAGAAAAATGTATATTTTCCTTAGAAACTCTATATCAACTATGGTATTTACTTATTATGAAGTAAATATCAATAACTAATTAAGTATCATTAATTTATTTTATAGAGGTTTACATATGTAATGTCTATCACTTTTTCATATACTCACCATAAAAATTATTGTAGACACCTCTACAATGATTTCAAGAGTCGGCATCCAAGCCTGTTGCTAAGGACATAGTTTTGGAAAGCATGCAAAGCACCCAATGGATTAATCTTCAAGAAGGTAATGGACATGATAAAGGAGTACAACAGTGAAGCACATGACTGGTTAGTAAAAATTAATAATACTTTCATGTGGAGTAGACACACTTTTATTTTAGAGCAAAAAGTGAACACATTACAAGTAATATGACTGAGTTTCAACAACTGGGTAGGAGAATTAAGAAATAAGCTTATATTAACATTGGTTGATGAGATTAGAGCTAAGTTGATGAAAAGACTTGATAAAAGGTATCAAAAAGTTGTTGATATGGATGGGAGGATGACACCAAGCATTAAGAAGAAATTAACCTTGGTCATGGAAATTGCAAGATTTTGTAAGGATATTCCTTCAGGATATGTGGAATTTAAAGTCATTGATGAAAATTCAAGATTTGTGATTAATTTGACAAACAATATTTGTTTGCAAAGTTTGGATAGCTATAAGAATTCCATGTAAACATGTTGCAACATCAATCAAACATATCAGAGGTGGCATTGAAACCTATTGTGGTCCATTCTATACAGTAGAGAAATACAGAATGTCACATAGAGAAATGATACACCCAGTACCAGATTAACAAAATTTAGAAGTTAGTAAAGATATGTAAGGCATCCTCCCCCATTGAAAAGGCTACCTGGTCCTAGAAAAAATAAGAAAAAAGAGCCTGGTGAAGAAGAACCTTCACAAGTTATAAAAAGGGTAATCAGCTTATATGTGACATATACAAATTATTCGGACATAACAAGAGGACTTGCCAGAGAGATCCACTCACCAAGGGAAGGGGCCATCGTTCAGTTAGAAAGATGGTTTCAAGGTATAATTATTTAAAATCCCTAATTATTATATAGGATATATGTTTTCTCAGCATGGTCTTAACTATTTATTTTTGTGACTTAATGTGTAGAGAAAGAAAATAAATGAAGATGTCGATGTAGTTAACAGCTCCCAAATGGTCACCAAATCTTAAACTTCTGTTGCGGACCCTGTTATGAATGCGAAAGAGAAACAAAGGGAAAGAAGGGCTAGAAATACAACATAGATAAAAACACAGAGAGCTAGTGACAGAAGAGATTGTGGAAGTAAAAAATTGGGAACTATTGGTGTTATAATTGTTAGGACTTACTCTGGTTGACATTGGTCTGCAAATAATTGATTTTGGATATTTACTTAATGGGTGAATTTTTAATGGTGTTGTAATATTTTTGGATGAGCTCTGGTTGACATTGGTTTGATACAGATGGTTTTGGATCTTGACTACATGGTCTTAACTCTTTAATGGTATTGTTATAGTTTAGTGCTACTCTTGTTTATTGAGGTTCTATTAATTTTAGACCCATCCTAGATCTCAACATTGATAATAGATAGGTCACAAAGCATTACCATTTAGTTCAGCCCCATTTAGACAATGTTTGAGATTTAAAATGTAACCGCAAGCATACGGATCAGTGTAGCTACGGGTCGAACACAGGGAGAGCAGTCACTTTATTTTTTATTTCTTTTAATAATGCGAAAGTGAACTGATTAATGGTTGTAATCTAATTCTAATTACCGTCCTAAAAATAACGTCCTAACCATTTGTCATCTAAGAATTTAAAGACGCAAGCCACGCAATAAAAATTAAATAAATAAATAACTGAAAATAAACAACCCACGCAATTAAAAATAAATAAATAAATAAAGGAAAAAAAATACTGAAATAAAAATAAAGTAAAAGAAAGGGGATAAAGCTAGAGAGAGACTCACAAGTAGGTTTCTCTACTTAGCCCGAGGGATGCATCATAATATGAGCTTCCCTACTTGACCAGAGAGTCACTCTTACAAGGGTTACTCTACTTGACTTTAGGGAAAGGGAGACAATTAAAATAAAAATAATAAATTGATGGTTCTATGGCTAGGAGGGGAAAAGCCAACACATACACTAGCCATGAACCTTGGGGGAAAGGGATAGCAATAATGTAACGACTGAAAATAAAAATCCTAAATTAAGAAAGAAAGGGTAGTCAGAAGAGGGAATGAGAGGGGGGAGAGAAGACTACTGAAGGAGCCTACTTACTTGAATCAATGCTTGAACTTGAAAAAAAATTGCTCCACGGCTCGTGATCTTGTCACCTAGATCTAAGCCTAGAACTATAAAATAAAAAAAATTACAACTCAATTGCATAAATCATAAACATAAAAAGAACTGAATAAAAATAAAAAAGTGCTTGCATTAATTGACATAAAAAAAAACTATTACAAAAGTGATTAAAGCAAAAATAGAGAAGAACTAAAACCAAAGAGTGAGAGAGGGAGAGAGAGAGCAACTAAAAAAAACTAGAAGAAGAATGAATTGTCCCCCCTCCTCTTACATGAGTTGTATTTATAGGGAATGGGGAGGTAGGGTAACAATTTTCTCTTTCCTAAAAGAGAGAAACCCACAATTGATTGTGAGATCTTTTGAGACAAAAAGTGCTAAGATGGAGGAGAGAGAAGAGAGAAATAAATTTTG
>NC_056567.1:8318662-8332653 GCF_013358625.1 Macadamia integrifolia | reverse complement strand
ACCACCTATCCCAAGCTATCCATCACCCTTACCTACACCACCTTCTCCACCTCGAACCAAACCTAAATATCCTCCTATAGGAGCCATAACCCCTTCTGGTGATGATGTCCTCATAGATCTCCTCCCCACTTTAGCCCTCCAAGATCCCACACCTGTCCCTTCTTTTATGAATACAGGCCAAGATCCTCCAGCTCCATATCCTGCACCTCCTACTGTTGATGAGATGGAAGGTGATCAGGATGACCCTATGGTCCATAATCCTGAACCTGCACCACAGCCCCCTCCAATATATGCTCCATTCTCAAACCAAGACCCCAAACAGTTCTTCACCTTGGATGATGTCCCTGTCTCTAAGTGGGCTTCTAAGTTTGCTGATTTCCATGCCTGGATTAATGCTGAACTTTTACAAGAAGGTGCTACATCAGTCAGTGTTCTGACTAAGTTTGTTGCCAGACTTCAAGGAAAACTCAGGGAATGGTATTTAGCTCTTGGTGGTTATCGGCAATTACAACTTGTCCAACTCCCTGAAGGCCAGTTCATTACAGTCTTATATCAAGAATTCCTTGGTCCTGTCTCGAATGATATCACAAAGGCTCGTGAAGAGTTTTTACAGCTCAAGTGTTGTTCTCTGGCTCGTCCAGATCTTGACAAACACTATATTCGTATGACAGCCCGATTCCATAAGATTGGTGGCCTTGATGATGAGAACCTCAAGCAGATCTTCCTCAACTCACTTCCAGATCCCCTTGGTGCTGATACTCTGCAGTTTCTTCGAAACCAGAACATTGCTCTCGCTTCTTGCAGCATCGGCTCCTTATACAGCTTTGCTCTCACAGCTCTTGACAAACTCTGTAATGTCAAGAAAATCTGGAAAGAATTACAGTCCAAGTCTGACAAAGTGTCATCAGCCTGTGACACTTCCTGGATGAAAATCAAATGTAAAGGTTCTGATCACAACTGTGATTGTCCGACAAAGAAGCCTTTCCACCACAAGCAGTTCTTTCACTCCTCCAGAAAGCACAAGAAACGTTTTCCGTTTAAGCCATCCCGGTATAAACGGTTTAAACCACAGTGGAAATTCCTTCGGAAAAAACAGTTTCGAGGGAAAACCAAAAATACTTCTTGCTTCATCTGTGGAAAAGATGGACATTTCGCAAGAAATTGTCCTAATAAAAGTAAGAAAGACAAGGTGCTACATATGCTTGCCTCCCTCCATCATGATGATCTACAAGATGCTGATCTTGAATCTCTGTATTCCTTAGATGCAGAGCCTACGGATCTCTCCCTTTTTGCTATTGACTATCCAGATGAGGTTGTTCCCCAACACCTCACAGACTCAGACCCAGAGTCTTCCTTCTCCGAGTCCGAGGATTCAGATCCCCTCTACCAGGTCATCCCTTTCCTTTCCAAGGAAAAGGAACCAACTCCTCTTCCCTGTCAGTCTATTACCTTACCGCATGCAGCAGTAACATTAATCCCAGAACCATATGCTAAACCCGTCCATCTAATAGCCTTTTTAGATACAGGTGCTGCAACAACCATTTTGTCCCCAAAGGTCCTTCCCAACCATTTCTGGAAACCTCAAGTCCCTGCTTTGCCATTTTTAGCAGCTAATGGTGAAACCTTCTATATCACCTTAGTTACTAAAAAACCCATTAAAGTTCAAATTCTTCCGACCCTTTCTTTTTCCCATGTTATGTTAGGATCCCAGTGTCCTGGAAAAGACCTCATCATAGGTTTTGATGTCCTGAGTCATCTTCCCCTGAAATGGACTCAGCAAGGTCTTGTGTATAAACAACAACTTCTCCCCTGGTCCCCTTTTTCTAACATATTTCTTGCAGGAACAGGTCCCACTTTGTTTAATGAGTTTAAAGGAAAACTTCTGCAAACCTCTTGTGCAGATTCTCATACAGATTTCCTGACAAAGTGTACACATCCCCTCTGGCAGAATTCAAAGTTCTTCATCTCCTTACCCTTTAAGAAGAATGAAGATATCAATCCAACAAAGGCCAGTCACCCTGGAATGCCCCCTGAACATTTGACACTTGCCGTCCAGGAGCTTAGTCAATTACAAGCTCAAGGTTTACTTGAACCTACGGTGTCTCCCTGGGCATGTCAGGCTTTTTATGTGAACAAAAGAACAGAACAGATCCGTGGAAAAATGAGAATGGTGATTAATTATCGGCCCCTGAACTTTTTTCTGGCTGATGATAAATTTCCATTACCAACCCGTCCTGCTCTGTTACTTCAGTTAGCCTCAGCAACTGTCTTCTCCAAGTTTGACCTAAAAGCAGGTTTTTGGCAACTTGGTATTATTCCTGATGATCGACCAAAGACAGCTTTTTGCGTCCCTGGTCACCATTTACAGTGGACAGTTATGCCATTCGGTTTGAAGACGGCCCCATCAATATTCCAGCGTGCCATGATGCAAATCTTTGCCCCTATACAAGATCAGGCCCTGATTTATATTGATGATATTCTTCTGTTTTCATCTACACAGGATGAACATTTACGCCTCCTTCAACACTTCCATCAGATTGTTCAAGACTATGGAATCATGCTCTCCTCAAAGAAAATGCAGATTGGTGTCTCCACCATTGATTTTCTTGGAGTCACTATTACCAAAGGAACATATGAGCTTCAACCACATATTGCTACCTCTCTACAGCAATTTTCTGATGGACCATTGACAAAACATCAGGTCCAACAATTCCTTGGTATAGTAAACTACATGACTGAGTTTCTTCCTCAACAAATCAGACACACGTCTGTACTTCATCAACTATTGAGAAAGAATGCTCCTCCCTGGTCTTCTGAACACACTGCAGCAATTCATGCTTTGAAGCAGTTAACTACAAGACTTCCCTGTTTACAGATTCCTTCTGATGGACGTAGGATTCTCCAAACAGATGCTAGTGATACTCACTGGGGTGCAGTTCTCCTTGAAGAACACACCGATTCTACAAGAACAGTTTGTGGTTACAAGAGTGGCTCATTCAAAACCTCTGAAGCCCATTATCACTCCACTTTCAAGGAAATTCTTGCAGTTCGACGCGGCATTGAAAAGTTCCAGTTTCATCTCATTGGCCACAGGTTCCTTATTGAACTGGACATGTCAAGCTTCCCCCGAATGCTTGAGTTCCGTCAGAAACAGCTTCCGAATGATCAATTACTCCGGTGGGCTCAATGGTTTTCAAAGTGGTCCTTTGACATCAAACACATCAAAGGAACAGAAAATGTCTTGGCAGACTTCTTGTCCCGACCAACCTCTACCTTTTCAGTCATCCCACTCCTATACCCTCTAACTCCAGGAGCTTCATCTTCCTCCTCCTCACCCACACCACAACCTTCCCCTGGCCACAACCTCTGTTGTAATTTCCCTCCTTATCTGCCACCTGAAATTCTTCAAACCTTAACCTATAAAGCCCTCCTTACCTACAGTAAGCTCACAGCCATCCAGCTTCTCAGAGTAGCCCTTCGACAAGAAGGTCTTTTTCTTGCTGGTTCTTCCTGCCACCCAGACTTCCCCTTTCTTACAGTCTTTACCTTTAATTCCTACCATGACCTACAGGAATTACCCCTGATATATAAATGCATCCTCTGGCATTTATGTACAGCCTACTCCATCGCCATCAGTTTTCCTCTTCAAGCTATTCATGGCATGTGTTCTCGATGGTGTGATCCTATACACCCTCACCAGCCAAACCGCCCTATCCTCCAGTTTCTACAGCTCTTTGCTCCCATGGAAACTTGGTTGGATCTCTTCACCTCTCTTCTCCCACTAGAAGATTCCCCTGATATACCCATGCACCACACTATTATCCTCTTTCATAGACCACCAGCAGTGCTCCAGATCACTGACCCTCCACATACCCTAAACCCCTGCCATTTCATTAATTACACAACAGACTACCATGTGTATGGAACAAAGCCCTATACTCTCTTCATCAATCGCCGACAACATAGATCAGAATGGCGACAATTTCTTCATACCATGTGCCAAGTCAATGATACTCAGCCCCATAAAGTTCCAGCTCCTCTTCTCCAGACTGTTGACTCTGCTTGGGAACTTCATCAGAACGGTCGTCTTCCTTGTCCTCGACTGATCCCTCTCATGGATGCATATGACGACTGGCTTATTGATACGGCTGCCTTCTACCCATACAGCAGTTCGTCAGATCCTGATACGGATTAGAATAGTCCTAGTATGAGTATGTATTTCAGTATTGTTTGTAGTAAGTCGTGAGTATGTAGTACGTATGAAGTTGAGTATGTATTAAGTATGATGTAGGTATGTATACCTGTATGTATGCCGACACTCCCGACATACGGTCCCACAAGCATGTGAAGGACACATGGCGTAGGTCCCACATGTCTTACCTTATCTTTGTAATCAATCATATTTTTTTTTTTTAGACAAAACTCCACATTCTTTTGACTCCTGATCAAATGGAAGATGGTCTATATCCCTTTTTAATGATTCCTCTAGAAAATAAAAAATAGCAACCTAGTGCACGAGGCTCCTGCTACTGCAAGGTCTGGGAGTGGCAAGTGTGTACGCAACCTTACCCCTTGCTTCGCAAAAAAAACTATTTCTAAGTTTTGAACCTGTGACCAATAGGTTGCAATAGTTGAGAGAAAGGAAAGAGGGCCACCAGTAAATGAGAAAGTGAACCAACATGCCAACTATCATCAAACGGACCAGCTCCACCCTACCTGTCATGGATAATATTTTCCTATTCTAGCCTGCCATTTGACCCTTGACTTTGTCTGACACAGAAAGAAGGAGTTCCTTCTTAACTTGACCTTTGAAAATTTCCAATCCTAGATAGCAAGTCAGGAAATTACAAATTGGAATTTTCAGTGTGTCCAAGATGCATTGCTTTCTGGCGGCCATGAATAGCTTGCTTTTGGAAAGGTTAACTATCTATTTAAGTACTTTAAAGCATATATTGCATTTTAGTCAGTTACTAATCAATTTATGCAAAGCAAGTTAATCGGAAAGTAGTATGTTGTATAATCACACAAATGAAAGATGTACCACATAAAGGAATAATATGTTCTGTTTAGATTGGGCTGGCCAGAAATGAATATGACAGACGCTTTAATTCTAGTCATGGACGAGGGATTGCTAGATGTTTGGTAATTTCTCGTTCAGCCAAAATAAAAGATCCCATGCATACTGTATGCACATTTGGTGGTAAAAATCTCATTATCATAATTAGTTATTAATCCCTTATTCCTATACATGTTACTTTAGTTGCGGAGTTGTTGATTTTCAAGATGCTACAAGTAATGATTACAAGATCTCCTCCAAAGAGAATTGTAGAGATTTTTTGGAGCTATCCACAAGTGGATTGCCTTAAACTGAACATTGGTGGATGCTCTCTTCAAAATCTAAGTTGATTAGGAGCTAGTGGTGTAGTCAGAAACAATAGTGGTTCTCCTAATTTTATTTTGCTTGGGTCACGTTTCTCTGCTGATGGTCATGCAGAAGATTAGACTTGTAATTCAATGGTGTTGATCTCATTCTTCGTTCCATAAATTTAATAAAGTTCTTTTGCTTATTTTTATTAAAAATGATAATAATAATAATAATAATAATAATAATAATAATAATAATAATAATAATAATACAATATTCGATCTATTCTAGAGACAACCTATATCGGCTTTGTTAAAGGTGGACATGGACAGCTTAATCCCCCGTACTCTTAAAATATGTCAGATTGATCAAGTAGGCCAAATCAGTTATGGTGGGATCGAGTGAATCTGAGGTGGCCGACAGAGTGATGAGTGGTAAATAAAGAAAGGAAAGAAAGGACAGGGGAGAAAAGGAATCTATTGTTTCGGGAGACCACAGTGCCTCAATCTTTCTTATAACAGATCCTTGGATTCCAAAAAGTCAAAAACTCTTGTCCAATAGATATAAGGTGCTCTCATGAAAGATCTTTTTATTAGTATATATTAACAAATATAGATATGTTCCCAATGGTCTCAAGTTTCACCTTTGGCATTGCTTTGTCTCAAGTATCACCAACGAGTGCATGACTGCAGATCTAATCAACTCTAAACTTCCACCAAATGAAGGAGAGACTAACAAAGTTTTTATAAATCCTAAGGTGGTAGTTGAGTTGGTGAGAGAACTTCTCCTTACAAAGCTTATGATTTTAAGTTCGACTCCTGTTACCTTATTGAGGTCACCCAGACGGGGGTGTTTAGTACTCTTGATTGATTTCAGTGAAAGTTGAATAGTTTTCATTCAACCCCAGTATGGTCTGTTCTTATTCAACCCCAATATGACTCGGTCCATACGGTTATGTGGTTAGTATGGCCTATAGGACTAGTCCGGCCAAAGGCTTGATACCGTCATTAAAAAAAATAAAAAATCTCACAAATCTTCTTACCGAAAAAAAGAAAAAAAAGAAAAATCTTGTTATAGCTCACATCAAACCTTCAACAAGAGACCACATAAACAAGTCATTGTTGCCATTTCAATTGGCAAAATAGCTAGATTCTGTAAAACACACACAACCTCCAAAAATACCAGAACTGAAAAGAAATTACATCTTATATCCCGAGGAAAAGTGAAAATTAATTAATTAAGTGGCATAAACTACAATCTTCATTGCATTAATACAATGCCCCGGCAGGTTGCACAAGAAGAAGTTATTTCCTTTCCTCAATTTGATATGATCATTTCCAGTTCTTGTAATGAAGGATCCTTTAGGAACTGAGCAAGTCTTGTAGCCGTAGTGGTTAACCTTCACAACATTGTGAGCCGTCGGAAGGTACTTGAAAACTGTGAACATTAATTTCAACCAAATTCCCTTATTAATATTAAAAAAAAAATCATAAGATTTATTAATGGAGGAGATTATATATGTGAGTGATACTTACCAAGAATATCACCAACCCTGAACTTCTTTCCCTTAGGCCAAGACTGAACTCCAAAGGTCCAACCGGTCACACCCCCAACCATGTAGGATTTTGCCTGAGCAATCTCCCACTGGATGGTGAAGCACAGGAGAACCAACAACACAATCCCTTTGGTGGCCATTGCACTGCCTCTTTCCTGACCCATCCTCCAAGCTAGCTCTATTTCTTTACAGAAAGACTAGGAGAGAATGAGAGAGCTATTTGGAAGTTGCTGTAAAGATTAAGGGAATGAGGTTGGCTTTTATTGAGTTTGGTTACGTAAGAGAGAGAGAGAGAGAGATTAGTAATCTAATCGATTCATTAGTGGAAGCCACGAAGGGGAGGCTTAGAGAACTACTTGTAGTTCTTGATCAGGAGTCAACCATTTCTTAATTATTTTTTGTCACGTTGACATTATATGATCCATTTAAAAGTACAAAGAAAACTTCGATTTTTTTTTGGGATGGATGAGAAACTTGGAATTCATGCTTCACCGCTAAAACCCACCTGCTACCAAAATAAATAAAGGGAGAATTACATGATTACCCACTTTTGGGTTTCCCTTCACAATATTACCCACAAAAAGTTTTGGTCAACAAAAATACCCAAATTAGGTTTGGGTTTACAAAACTATCCAAAACAATGATTCTCCTTCGTCTGCCTATTTGTTTTGTCATTTTACCCCTGGCCAAGGTTGTAGCACGGCCTGATGGAGGCCGAGATGGCAGCCCGGCCTGATGGAGGCCGAGGTGGCAGCCCGGCCTGATGGAAGCCGAGGTGATAGCGCGGCCTGACGGAGGCCGAGGTGATAGCGCGGCCTGACGGAGGCCGAGGTGGAGCATGGCTTGATGGAGGCCTAGGTTCAGCACGGCTTTTCGAAGGCAGAGGTGGAGTGCGGCCTGATGGAGGCCGAGGTGGCAGCACGGCCTACTGGAGGCCGAGGTTCAGCACGGCTTTACGGAGGCAGAGGTGGATTGTCGGCTACCACCTCGGCCTCCATCAGGCCGCGCTATCACCTCGGCTTCCATCAGGCTGGCCTGCCACCTCGGCCTCCATCAGGCCGTGCTACCACCTTGGCCAGGGGTAAAAATGACAAAACAAATAGGCAGAGGAAGGAGAATCACTGTTTTGGGTAGTTTTGTAAACCCAAACCTAATTTTGGATATTTTTGTTCACCAAAACTTTTTGTAGGTAATTTTGTAAAGGGAAACCCAAAAGTGGGTAATCATGTAATTTTCCCTATATAACACTAAACCAACCACCATCTACAGTAGTACCTTTTTAGTGATAGCAGGAAAAGAATAACAAGTGTTGGGAAAGTTTTCCATCCGAAACGGTCATCACACCATGCATTGGGTTTTTTCCTTGTTCTTCAATGGTTGGTCCAGTTTCCCATGGAATTTTTTTTATATGAAATAAAAAAAAAAAAAATTGATTAAATCAACAGGCTTAATACATCAATATTCGGATGAGAGGTGTTAATATTAACTAAAATGTTCATAGTCTTATGGGCCAGACAAATCGTAAGAAGTACCACGTCGTTAGTAGGTGAATTAAAAAAGGATTATGGGTAATATGTTCATAAACGAAGAGGGTATGCTCAAAGGTGATATGGTACTGTTTCCATAAATGAGCTTTGCAATTTCATTAGCATTACTCCAAATTTTATCAACGTTCCATCCTTCCTGTCTTGCTTGCTTCAGTCCAAGATATAAAGCTTCGTACTTGCCTCAAAAAAGTTTTTCTTGTCAATACATAACCAGCAGACAATAAGACACATTTCCCATGGATGATTATGCAATAAGCCCATCCTGATTTATTATTTAACGTATCAGACATGCTTGCATGGATTAAATAAGGAAATCTAAAAGGGGATAGTCTGGGATAGTAGGGTTGAGAGGGGGAGATATCACATGTTATTCTCTTGGTTCGCAATTCGAACTTAACCAACGGTCACAAGGGATAGAATTGAGTGAGGGTTTGGATTTATTTATTTATTTATTTAAGATTTTATCCCTATGTTTCCAAGTAGAAAATAAGGGAAAACCTGGATTTTTATAGTTTTGTGGTATAACATTTGAAATATGTAGTACAACAAATTAAGTCTTATCCCAACTTAATGAGGTTGACTACATGGATTTAAATTAAAAAAAAAAAAAAAAAAAAAAAAAAAATTGAGCTCTGAACAGAGAAGGAAGGGGGCAAGAAAAGACGAATAGGGAAATGATGAAAAATGAAATATGGAACATGACAAATGAAAGATGAAGAATGAGATGAAAAGAAAGAGGGAAAAGGCCCTGCCCAACAAGTTATGAGAATCTTAGTTAAATGGATCGACTACATAGATCCTTGTTCTCCAATAGGGTCTATCTGAAGTCATACTTGATACAAGACCCAAAGTATGCATGTCATTCATCACAACCTCTCTATGGTCATTGTAGGCTTGTCCCTAGCTTTTGTAACTCCTTCAATCGGGATCATGTCATTCCTCCTTACTAAAGCATTCCTAGGCCTCTGTTGAATACAATCATTACACCTCAAACAACTCTCTCGGAGCTTGCCATTGATCTGGGCATTTAAATTATTAAAATTACATGTGGAAAACTCTGATTAATATGAAATGAGATCAGGGTCATATGCTTAAATGTGAGGGCAATCAACTTTTCACAAAGTGGGGATAAGATTGTGTACATTATGACCCTCTCCAGAGCCCACAATGATAGGAGCCTTGTACACTAAAAGTGCAATATTCCATTTTAAAATTACATGGGCTTTCAAATCTCAATGAAAGCAAGCTAATTTGTACATTCAAAATCTGTCATACTCTTTATTTTTGGAGAATGGTAGAGTGTCGGCACCATATCTATTTGTACCCAGCCAATCACTTTTGCATGGATCCTATTTTTATTTTACTATATATCTCTTGAGTACTTAATTCTTTTCTCTTACCGTTTATAGCATGTCTTGTGGTTCTAATCCTGTGGGTAAGTGCAGATTTAGATTTGCATCATGGAACATTGGATCTCTGATGGGTAAGAGTATGGAATTAATTGATGTTACACAGAAAAGAAGGATTAATGTTGCATATATTCAAGAAAAGAGATAGGAAGGCAGTAAATCTAAGAGGTTGGATGACTTCAAGCTATGGTACATGGAAATGAAAGTGGGAGATGAGGAGTGGGCATAGTAGTTGACAAAGATCTTAAAAATGACGTTGTGGATGTCAAGAGACTTGGAGATAGGATTCTTGCCATTAAAATAGTATTTGGTGATGAGATTGTTAACATAGTTTGCACTTACGCGCCCCAAGCTGGGCTTGATGGCAGGGTTAAGGTACAATTCTGGGAGTATATGGAAGAAATGATGCAGGGTCTCGGTCAGGGGAGAAAATTATTATTGGTGGGGACATTAATGGCCATGTGGGCAAGGATCGTAATGGCTATGAAGAGGTGCATAGAGGATACGGAGTTGGGGAGAAGAACACAGAAAGGACCTCAATGTTGGACTTTGCGATAGCATATGACCTTTGCATTTCAAATACATTTTTTAAGAAAAAAAGAAGCACATTTAGTTACTTATAAGAGTGGATTGCATGCAAGTCAATTTAATTTCTTCATGACTAGAAGATTCGAGAGACTGCTTTGTAAAGATTGTAAGGTTATACCGCGAGGTCATGGATATGCAGTTTAGTATGAGGCGACATAAGAAAGTGATGCATTTATGCCCTAAATAAATTGGAGGCGACTACACGGAGTGCCCCCTAAAATCCTTTTCTGATAAAATGATCGAACGAGACACGTGGGACTGTGTGGAAAATACTAACGAAATGTGGACTGCAATGACAACTAGCATTGAGGAGGTGGCTAAAGAGGTCCTAAGTTTAACTAAGGTTGGATGGCGTACCCCTAGAGAGACCTGGTAGTGGAACAACGAGGTCCAGGCCTCCATTAAGACTAAGAAAGATTGTTTTAAGACTTGGCAGAGGACTAACGAGACTGAGGATAGAGCAAGATATCACACAGCTCAGAATGAGACTAGGAAGATTGTGGGGAAAGTTAGGGCAAAGAAATATAATGATCTGTATGAAAACCTTAATACAAGGGAGGAAGAAAAAGAGATTTATAGGATAGCTTAAGGATGTGAATTTGCAACCAAAACCGTTTACCGAAATCGAACAGATCCGTTTACATCGAAATCGTAAAACCGTTTAGTAAATGGTGCCGTTATGGTTTCAAGTTTCAGGACGATTAGCTAAACAGGTCGGGTTGGTTTTAACCGCGGAACCCGTTGGTTTCAAACCGAATTGAAACCGTTTAAAACCGTTTAAACCGTTTAAACCGATCCGATTAATCCGTATAACAATTAAATAAAGAAGGGGTAGTAATCCTTATAACAATTAACAATTAAATTAAGTGCCCATCCTGCTTTGGTATGATTTATTGCAATTCAATTTAAGTTTAGGCTTTAGATCATGAACTTGTAATCCATATATGTTACTATGTTATTATGTTATCATAGATGGGGTGTTTTGGCTGAACGACCTGTCATTTTAATATTTTATGCTGTAGAAGGCTGGATTTGGATGTTGTATGATATTAATTCTAAATGTTTGAGAATGGCCATGCAAAGAAATAACTCTAGAATATCAAATTACGACATACCATTGTTAATATAGAATCTCTTATTTGTGTTTGTCAATTATTTTTTGATAAGCTTATGATCTTCAATTTAGAGATGGTAGCAAGTTATAACAAATTGATTGTAAACTGTTTTACAAACCGTATAGAATAATCCGAAATCGAAACAGTTTAAAACCGTAAAATCGACACTGTTTAGAAACCATGAAAATCGAAACCATTTACTAAACAGTCACGGTTTCAGAAAGTGGAACCATTTAGTAAATGGTGCGGTTATGATTTTAATCAAATAAATGTGAACCAAACTGATCCGCACTGTTTAAACCGAAACCAAACCGATTAACACCCTTAGGATAGCTAGAGTAAGAAAAAGGATGAGTAGGGATTTGGACCATGACAGATGCATCAAAAGTGAGGAAGGTAGAATACTAGTATGGAATGAGGACATTATTAGGAGATAGGGTGATTATTATTGTAACCTACTAAATGGAGATACCGTGACTGATAGGGTGAACTCAGATGGGGAGGGGGGTAGACATGAAGCCAATACACCTGATGGACATGTAAGTTGGCGAAATCGAGGTTATAGAGGCCATGTGAAGGATGAATATAGGTAAAACTACAAGACCGGATGATATCCCAACTGAAGTATAGAAGAGTTTGGGAGGACATGGGGTGACTTCATTAATCAATCTGTTTAACAAAATTTTGAGTATAAAATCTATGCCAGATGAGTGGAGGAGAAGCACTGTGGTTTCGATTTATAAATAAAAAAGGGATATCCAAATCTACAATAACTATAGAGGCAGAAAACTTATGAGCCATACCATGAAATTATGGGAAAAGATTATTGAAGCCCACCTAAGAGAGGAAACCCAGGTATTGGAGAACCAATTCAGTTTTATGTTGGGGAGATCCACAACAGAACTAATTTACCTCCTAAGGAGGCTTATGAAAGTTTTTAGAACCCATAAAAAGGACTTCCATTGGTCTTTATTGACTTAGAGAAAGCATACGACAGAATATCGAGAGAGCTAATTTGACATGTCTTAGAGAAGGAAGGGGTAAGATCAACTATGTAGATATAATTAAGGACATATACGAGGGAGTGGTGACGAGTGTCAAAAAACAGAGGGACAATGTAACGAATTCCCAATCACAATTGGGTTACACCAAGGATTTGTTCTAAGTCCTTATTTGTTTACGCTCATTATGGATGATCTAACCAGGTACATCCAAGACTTAATTCCATGGTGTATGCTATTTGCTGATGATACTGTGCTGATAGATGGAACTGTGGATGAGATTAATACTAAATTGGAGTTATAGAGATCAAGCTTGGAATCAAAAGGTTTTAGGTTAAGCAGAACAAAGACAGAATATATGATGTGCCCCTTCAGTCAATCTAGATTAAGGGAGGGAATGGTTAAGCTTGGGGAACAGGAACTACCCCAAAAGAACTGTTTTAAATACCTAGGGTCTATCATTGACAAAGAGGGAGATATAGAGGATGATGTTGCCCATAGGATTAAAGTGGGGTGGATGAAGTGGCGAGGTGCATCGAGAGTGTTATATGACAAAAGAATGCCTATTAAATTCAAGGAAAAATTTTACAGGACAGTTATACGACTAGCTATGACCTATGGAGAGGAATGTTGGGCAATCAAGAAGAATGCTTTGAATAAACTGAGTGTAGCGAAGATGAGAATGTTGAGAGGTTTGTGTGGCAAGACAAGGAGAGATATGGTAAGGAATAAATGTATTAGAAATAATTTTGGGGGTTACACCAATCTATGACAAACTCCGTGAGAGCCGATTAAGGTGGTATGACTATATTCAACGGAGACCTATTGAGGCCACAACAAGGAAGAGTGACCAGATTCATTTGGAGGGAGCTAGAAAATGTAAGGGCATGCCAAAGATGACTATTGACGAAGTGCTCCAAAACAATATGCAAAGAGTTGGGCTCGATCTAATATGACTTGTTGCCGACTCTCTATAGGGGATGTTTCCATGATACATCTTTCTATACTGCTTTACCTTTTTCTATTATCTCCAAATTTCTTCTTTTTAACCTCTCTTTTATGCTTCTTTACTTTTTATTTTCCATATTGGATCCATGTAGCTTACCCCATCCAATTGGGATAAGGTTATGATGCTCTATTTCACCCGGTTCGAATAGTTGTGAAGAACACTAAACACCCCCGTGTGAGTGGCCCAAGGTGTGCCTAATGTGAGTCGAACTTAGGACGTCTGAGTTTACGGCTCGTACCAAGTTATTTGCTCACCAACTGTACTACCCCCTTGGATTAATTATTTGGACACTCTTTATACACTATATGGTCAGATTGCTTGATACCCTAAACTATTAAAAATATTACTTGAAGTGCCAAGAAACCTGATAACTTAGTCAATTGTAAGCGTTGAATGAAAAAA
>NC_056567.1:8316912-8318642 GCF_013358625.1 Macadamia integrifolia | reverse complement strand
GGGGGGGGGGGTTTGTTTATTCTGTACAGGTATTTGAAGATTCTTCTGCTTTTTGTTTATGGGTTTTTTGTTTCTGGGTTGTCTCTACTTCGATTTTTCAGTATTGGGTTTTGTTCAGTTTTGTGAATTATTGGATCTCTGTGATTTGGATCGGAGAACATGGACTTTCCTTGTTGGGATGACTTCGCTGGGTTGACTTGAATTTTTGAAGTTACCTTGGAATTGATGATTTTGTTGATGTTAATTTGAAAATTCGGTTGCTTGATAGGGATAGAGAATTTCTGTTTCTAGGCTGAGGTCACAATTACTGCTAGAAGGCACCACCTGAACTTGGTTCCAATGTGGGAGTTTTGTGCAGAGAAAGGGCATTCAATGCTGGTCTTTGAATAAATCCCAAAGGAGAGGAATAGGAGATGAGAGGGTGTGAAGGGGATCCGGAGATGGAGATGGAGATGAAGGAGAGCCGCGGAGATGGAGGGCAAGGGGAAAGGGAGGTTGGGGTGGAATTACTAAAAAAAACCAAACCTTAAAAGCTGAATTAACTCATAAGGGTAAAATGGTCATTCTGTACTCAATCACTAACAACAAACTAAAAAAATTCATTTTTGTTTCCGAAAACGTGAAAAGCCATTTCTGCTGTTTCTAGACATAGAAACAGCATATCTAGAAACAACAGAAATGTTATCAACCGGTGCCTAACAAGTCAGGTCTCTTGGAGCTTCAAGTAATATTTTCAACAGTTTGGGATGTCCAAGTAACTATCTCAAAAAAAAAAAAGGAGAGAACACTGCCCACTCAAGTGGTCGTTGTGCCAATGCTTAGACCAATTCGAGGCCGTATAGAAGCATCTTCAACTCATGAGGCGAGGGTAGGACAATCCTTTAGTGACCTCCGTGTCTAGGCATAGACACATCCAAGTAGATAGTTTTCCTTTCTCCAAAAAAATAAAAGAAAATAAAATAAAAAACATTACATGACAAAAGTGTACCTTCCAAATTCCAATATTACCAAAATCACCAGTGCTTTGCACTGGCTATGTAAGAAATAACTGTGATCAAACCTAGTCCAATATTAAGGAAGAAGAGGATCATGGAATTAGGCTATTAATTAATGCATTATAAATTCAAATAAATATTTATTTCTGGTTCATTTCATGATTCTTGGAACATAAACCAATAAATTATATTAAAAAAAAAATTCTAAAAATATGTATTCCTGCACGTCGAATTTGAAAAAATGTCTATTTATCAATATTTTGTGTTCTATTGTTTAATTGATTGATTTAAGTATCCTCACCGACGATGTGTTTCCTTTCTATCTATTTATAGGCAAGGCCACAAGGAAATCTTGCCAGTCTAGCATTCTCATGCTCAAACATATATAGTTGGGCATGAAAATATCTAGCGCGCACGGGTTAGTTGGTCTTTTCACACCCAGCTGTGTCTAGGTGTGGGAGACGCTAGACTGGTAAAAAAAATTTCTCCTTTATTTATTTTAAATAATACTACGTCTATCCAATATTAATCGCAGGGACCAAATCGAATATTGATGCATGAATTAGTGGGAGCGTCATACTCTACAATGAACATGAAGACAAACAACCTAAAGCATATACTCCTTAATTTCTAATTTTGTGAGAACATATAAGTATATTTAGGTCAAAGGGAAAAAGATCACTACCAAGTCGCACTTCCCTATGCTCTTTCACAGGGCGTTGACACAAGCCCCCC
>NC_056567.1:8239798-8316892 GCF_013358625.1 Macadamia integrifolia | reverse complement strand
CCCCCCCCCCCCAAAAAAAAGGGTACATTGGTCATTGTAGCCACCTGTGTCTAGCGCAGGGGCCGCTTTCAAACAGAAAAATTTATCCCAATAGTTAAAGTTTCTTTTGTTGTTATTTTCTTAATATAATTTATTGGGAGGAATTTACATAGATAGCATACATGGTGTAGCGAATCGAAACAATGCAAAAAGAATCGATCTTTACCTAGTTGATCCATAAACTATCTTTCCTCTCAGCAATCCTCCAATAAGCTTTAGGAGTCATGTTTTATTGATTTCTTTCATGCATCTAAGTCCAAGAGCCCCTCTCTTCTTTGGAAGACACACCGATGTAAGACTTAT
Source organism: Macadamia integrifolia (assembly GCF_013358625.1). Lineage (NCBI taxonomy): Eukaryota > Viridiplantae > Streptophyta > Magnoliopsida > Proteales > Proteaceae > Macadamia > Macadamia integrifolia. Next base: position 8,316,550 of record NC_056567.1, on the reverse strand, counting down.
GAGTTTAATTAAATTTTTGGATTGATTAAATAGGTGAGACTGTGATAGTCAAGTTAAATGAATCGGTTCGGTCCACTCTCCAGTTTAAGGATATGCTAACTCAACCCATCATACTTTTGGTCTAGGTTCAAGACTTGTATTATAAATACTATGTTTTGGGTTTCTACAGCTATCATTCACTCATCTTCACTTTACCACAAAAAGAGAGAGAACTCTACGAGGTTTAGGAGATCCAAAGCCAAAAGAAGGGAATTAAGAGGAATTGCATCAATTCTGTCATCGACACACTCAAGTGCAAGGTACACATTGATTCTCCATGTCATGATTCGATATCGTACTCTTGATTCTGTACGGGAATCGATTAGGGTTTGATATGAAACCCTAAGTAATCTTACAACCGAAGCCCAACTCATTATATGGAGAAATTTGTTGTCTCCATCCCCACCCATTTTCTAGGATAGCACTCATTAAGTGCCTCAATCTTTTTATAACAGAACTTGGAAGTTTAAAACATCCTATTTGGTTGATATAAGAAGCTTGCATGACATATTATTTATTTATTTCTTTATTTTCCACAAATTAGCGATGAACAAAGGATTGCAGCGATCTCACTAGGAAATATTACACCCTCCAAATCCAATGATTGCAATGGAGATCTTTGGAAACACACACTCTCAATTGGGAGAGAAGAGATTAGGGGGAGAGAGAGAGAGAGCTCTTGAGATTATGTTAGTCTATGATTACCCCAAGTGGGTGACCCACAAAGGAACCAGGTCCGGACCTAGTCCGACCCAGTTCAATTAACATATATATTAATGAGAATGGAATTTACAGGATTAACCTAGATGACAAAACCAAGAAATATAGATATCTACCCAATTGTCTCAAGTTTTATCTTTGACATTGCCATCAACGATTGTATAACAAATCATATCAAGTACTCCAATCTCCCAACAAATGAAGGAGACTAACAAAGCTTTTACAAGTCCTCTTACAGTAAACACCCCCTCCAAAAAAAAAAAGTACAACAAACTAAGGTTCTCTTACAGCTCGCATCAAAACTTCAACAAGAGAGACCCCATAAACAACTCATCGTTGTCATTTCGATCGGCGCAATAACTTTTGTAACACACACACACACACATAACCTCCAAAACTACCAGAACTGAAAAGAAATTAATCTTATCTCAGGAAAAGTGAAAAATAATTAATTAAGTTGCATAAACTACAATCTTCATTGCATTAATACAATGCCCCGGCAGGTTGCACAAGAAGAAGTTATTTCCTTTTCTCAATTTGATATGATCATTTCCAGTTCTTGTAATGAAGGATCCTTTAGGAACTGAGCAAGTCTTGTAGCCGTAGTGGTTAACCTTCACAACATTGTGAGCCGTCGGAAGGTACTTGAAAACTGTTGACATTTCAAGCAAATTCCCTTATTAATATTTAAAAAAAAAAAAATCATGAGATTTATTAATGGAGAGGTTATATATGTGAGTGATACTTACCAAGAATATCACCAACCCTGAACTTCTTTTCCTTAGGCCAAGACTCAACACCGAAGGTCCAACCGGTCACACCCCCAACTATATAGGATTTTGCCTGAGCAATCTCACACTGGATGGTGAAGCAAAGGAGAACCAACATAACAATCCCTTTGGTGGCCATTGCACTGCCTCTTTCCTGACCCATCCTCCAAGCTAGCTTGCTATGGTTTACAATGTCCTTACAGAAAGACTAGGAGAGAATGAGAGAGCTATTTGGAAGTTGCTGTAAAGATTAAGGGAATGAGGTTGGCTTTTATTGAGTTTGGTTGTGTAAGCGAGAGAGAGAGAGAGAGAGAGAATAATCTGATTGATTCATTAGTGGAAGTCACGAAGTGGGAGGCAGATCTTGATTGGTGATGAACCATTTTCTTAATTATTTTTGGCAAGTTGACACTAATTGACCCATTTAAAAATACAAAAGAAAGTTCGAAATTTTCTTGGGGATGGATGAGAAACTTGGAATTCATGCTTCACCACTAAACCCACCACCATATAATAGCTATTCCTTTTAAATGATAGAAGGAAAAAAAAAAAAAAAAAATTGCAGTTGTGTGGTTCCACCATGTATTGGATTTTTTCTAAATTCTTCCAATCTCACGTTTTATGTTATAGATAACAATGTTTTAAAACAAACGCCATTGAATATATTTATTTAATGGTATTTTTTAGAAATGCCGTCAAAGACCTTTGCCAAAGTGCTGCCCTTGACAATTTTTCTTGTAATGCAAATGGAAATTGATTTTCTTAAAGCATTAAAATTACATGTGGAGAACTCTGATTGATCTGAAATGGGATCATGATCATAAACTTAATTGTGAGGGCATACCTTGGTGCAACGGTAAGGTTGCTGAAAGTGCTTGTGCACTTGGTAGAGAGTGCAGCATTAAAGCCCATCCTAGCTACCAGGCCCAAGACCTCTTGATTCTCCCCTTCCATCACCCCATAGAATAGGATAGAGTATAGGAACCAATAAGAAAAATGGGCACAAGAGCATTACCCGCAATTGCGCAGTCATCGAATTACTTTCTGGGTCCAATGGGAGGCTGCGCATAGGCATCTTCAACTCATGGGCAGCACAGTCTTTTCATGCCCGCATGTGCCTAGGCGTGGACACGCACAAGTGAGTAACATTCTTTTTCCCCAAAAAATAAATACATAGGAGAAGGACCTCTTTGGCTGGTATACCCGCCGAATTCCAATATTAGCAAAATCTCCTGTGCCTTTGCACCGGTTATGTAAGAAATAATTCTGATCAACCTAATTGAATCACGCAATTATGTGTGAAGAATTAATACAATTAATGAATTTTAATTTCAAATAAATTTTTATTACTAGCTGATTTCATGATTCTTGGAACATATACCAATAAATCATTAAAAACAAAAATCTAAAAATATGTATTCTACCACGTAGGCTGCATAAAACAAAATTAGTATGCACGTCGAACAGAAGAAATTTCTATTTATCAAAATTTTGTGTTCTGTTGTTCAATTGATTGATCTAAAGTATACCGACCGACCATATGTATTTCCTTCTTTATTTATTTATTTTAAGCAGAGGTGCTACGTTTATTCAATATTAATCATAAACATTGTGAGCATAAACAATCGTGGTTTTATTATTATTATTATTATTATTATTATTATTATTATTATTATTATTATTATTATTATTATTATTATTATTATTATTATTATTATTATTATTATTATTAATGTCTAAACAAATCAAGAAAAGAAAAAGTTATAAACTATTAAAAGATAAAAAATCATCTCCGTCGAAAAGGTGAAGCCTCTAATGGAATAAAATATTATTTCCAAAAAAATAGAAGTAAAATGGTCGCATACATTATGGATTGTTATTTGAATGGAAAGACTCTATAAGGAACAAATCTGTTGCCATCGAAATTGAACTGGTCTGACTTGTCTGGATCGACCATGGGTATCAATCCGGTTTAACCTGCACAGAGAGTCAAAAGAAAGTAAAGCTAAGTGGAGTGGGCTATGTGACGATCTCTGTTCTTGTTGTTGAGATCTGATACTGGTTAAATCGATTGATCTGTGAAGCCATCATCTCTCTCTCTCTCTCTCTCTCTCTCTATATATATATATATATATCTGAATTTACAGTTACTTACCGCCCTTTCTCTCACCTAGGTTTGTGATCTCAGAATACGAACAGGAGTCTGAGGCAAAAACTCTTGTTTCAAAGAAGGCCGAGATGGCGATGTTGGTTACCAAGTTAGAGGAGAACATCAAGAATCTTATACATGCTTCAAATCAATCTGAAAACAAAATGGTATGAAAGATTTGTTTTCCGATTCAAGAGTAAATTGTAGAATGTTACTCTTCTATTCTAAATCTGTTTTTATTGGACTTTGCAGCAAGATTTATTACTGAAAATTTCAACATTAGAATCTGAGAACCAAGATATTGAAGAGAAATCACAGACAAAGCTACTGGAGAAAACAGACAAAATAGAAACTCTTGAGAGAGAGAGATTGGCAAGCATTTGGAGCTTGTGGAATTCCGTTGAGAAACAAATCAGCCAGCTTCATGGCAGTTCAAAAGAGAAAGAGCAGTAACTTCTGCAATCAATAGACAGAGGGAAACAGTTAGAAGATAAAAAAGAAGAGGTTTACATACACTACTTGATCAAAGAGCAAAGAAGAGAGAGTGTAGTTGGGTCATAATGCAGACATGGAAGAGTTAATTCTGGGAAACCTTCTTCTTTGGATTCTGGCACTCCAAAGTGAAGGTCTGGGGTAGGAAAAATTGTGGCTGCTGTATTGGCACTTGTTGTTGCGTTAATTGTTCATGGAGTTACTAGCCTAGAGAGAATGGTACCTGTCTTGAGAATAAAAGAAGGTTTGGATGTTCTGCAGTTTATGAGGAGTTCAAGATCCAGTTCAAATGGGATTTCTTGATATAAGGTAAACAATTCCATTGATGTCTATGTGCACTGGTTTAGGTTGCTTATTGGGAATTGCAGGATGGTTTGTGATGGACTAGTTGTGGAGCTACTTGGTGAACCATATATCTTAGCTCTTTCAAGGATGCAGCGAATGCTACCTCTTAGCTTGGTCTTCCCTCCCGCCTTTTCAATCTTTGCATTGGTGATTTGGAGGGCATACATTCTCACCAATATCTCAATTCGTGAAGATGCCCAATTTTACCAATCATTAGCATTGGCAATTGCTAATGCAATCAAGCACCAGCCTTTCAGGGATGTATGTGTACGAGATACTCATGCCCTCTTTGATCTCCTAGCTTCTGATGTTGGTGATACTCAGTTTCCTGCAGTGCTTGAAATGCATGGTCCTGACAAACACTTGAAAACCAAGGCATTTGTTACCCTTCATGCGAGGTTTTTCCTAAATGCAGTCCTTGATTGTAAAATGCCACTGTCTGCAACACCACAAGATTCGTAACAGAGAGAGCTCTTGTTGATCTAGTTCTTCCTTGCATAGATAGGAGCTCTAATGACTTGCGCAATGCTTTTGCAAATGATTTAATCAAACAGATGATTAGTATTGAGCAATTTTTACCCTTCTTTTCCCACTCCCTCCTCATCCCCCCCCCCCTCTCACACACACACGAAAAAGAAAAAAGGAACAAGAATTCTAATTTGACAAAATTAAATTTGGCTGCTTTTAGTTGTGTTGATATCTAGGTGCAATCGATCAAGCTCTTTTATAAAGATAGTGAAGAAGACAATGTGTGATGATTGTATCTTTCTTGCCATGTTGAACACTTATTGTGGTATTAATGTTAGACTACTTGAATTGTTAAGAGTCCCTTGAATTTTCTTTGAGCTGATTTTGACTTTTGGAGGCTTCACCCAGTTTCTGAAAGTTGGAATTCTGAAACTGAAATTGATCTGTTGGTCGTTTTTTCTATATCTTAGGCTGTATTGCTTATCCTTTTATTAGTATTCTTATAAATTTATTGTTTTTCCAGTTTTGGATGAAGCGATTATAAATTCCATTCCATGTTTGTGATAGAAAGGTTTGAGTGATTAAATTCAAGCTAGTACCATCACAGGATCAAGACATGGAAATTGACCCTTGGATGCTATTGGAAGATGGGACGGGTTCAGGCCCCTCTTCTCGCAACAGTAATGGTGGTGTTGGTGGTGATCATGCTATTCTGAAGGCCTGCAATTGGCTTAAAGGGGTCGTGAGAGTGTAACAAGAATTGATCTTGCTTACATTGGAGTTGCGGATGATAGTTGATTTTTCATTGCTATAATTTTTTGGCTAGGATGAGACTTATCCCAAAATGGGTTATATACAGTGTTCATCTTATATGAGTCACTGGCATAAAGATTGCATTTCTTTACTTTGCAATCCTTTTTGCCTTCCAAGCTGGGGAAAACTGTCTGGGAGATCTTCAGGGCAAGGGCAATTGTAAAAGGAGATGTCTTCCTTACAATCTCTCCAGTTCTGGGTCTCAATACCTATTAGGCTACTAACCCTTTGATGCCTCCCTTCATGTTGCACCATAGCAGGCGCTTCTGGGAGGTTGTTGTATATATAGAGAATTATTTTATTTTTTTTCATTGAGATGTGGGAAGGACAAAATATCTCAAGAATGATCTGTATATGTTTTTTGAGCTCCTCAATTTACTTGATGGTCCCTAAACACCCCCCCAAATAAAAACCATATATTCTAGGTAGCAAATAGTGAATTTTGTACAAAATGAATATTGTTCCTTTTTAGAGGTCTTGGAAATAGATGCAACTAGAGTTGGAGAAAGGCTTGGGCAACAAAAATAAAAAAAGGTTACTCAGCAAAGAGAAAAAAAATGTAAACTTAAGAACCACTCCCATAATATAGTTGGAGAAAGTTAGCAAATGAAATATTAGAACCCCCAAAAATGCAAAGAAGTTACTTATTGGTTACTTATTAGTTTACTATCGGTTTGATTATTTGATTTGGTCTATATTTTGGTTTTCATTTTACCATGTAAATATAGTCAAAAGGGTAAGGGAAAAAAAATGTAATTTTAATGAATTTCAAGTTGCTATCCGTTTTGATCTAATTTTTAAATTTCAATTCAATGTCTTATCGATTTCAATGCATACCAGTTTGGTTTCAGTGTCACAAACCCCAAGCCCAAAACATGATCCAATAAACTCATATCGGGACACAACATTCGCTCATGATTAATCTTTGTGAGAGATCTCATTCCTTTTCCATGGCTATGTATAATTTTGTTTTTGTAGGATCTAAATCCCTACCGGAATGGATCCAACTAACAATAAGAAAGAATTAAGTAAAAAATGATCGATGTATTATTAAAGATTTGACAAGGTCTGGATAACGATGAAAACAACTAAAATAACTATGAGACATGATGCAACCTGCTCAGAAGACAACAACCGAGTTTTGATGTAGGTTTAGTGGTATTATCAAATAGCAACCATGAAAACCGAAACCGTTTACTAAATGGTTGGGGTTTCAGAAAGTGCAACTGTTTAGTAAATGGTGCAGTTATGGTTTCAGCCAAAATATATGTCAACCGAACCGAAGCGAACTGATTAACACCCTTAAGTTCAGGGGTATCGATAGCTAATTAATAAATTTGTCAAATCCAAAGAAATGATCATCCGATCAATAAGAATGCCTCAAACACATTCATATTGATTTAGGGGTATCGGTATATAGTAAGGAGATCTGAATAACCCAGGAAATAAGCTTCTATAATTCCATTATCTTAAGGTTCTTGACAATTCGACTCAATTCTGAATTTTGAAAGAAAAAAAAAAAAAAAGTAACATGACTGAAAGACATGGGGTACGTATTTAATGGCAAGAATTTGAATAACTCAATTGCTTCCATATCAGTAACTCTGGTTACAAAGTTATCCAATTAGTGAATCTCCGATCAATTAGATATCCAATCGTGGATCTAGTGATCGGAATCATTTTACTGTATCGGTCTCGACTGCTATCGATATTGCTAAGTATAATTTTACTGTTTTACCCCTAAGATGATACAACTAATCAATAATTTAGTCTTTACCGATACTGATCCAATGTTGCCAATATGATAGTTGAAACTAAGGGTGTCAATCCATCGGGCCTATATCCTCGGACCATGACCTACCTATTTAAGGAATGAGTCAGTCTCGATCAGTGTCGTGTCGGGCTTGATCGGGGTTTTGGGCTTGTAATCATCAACAATTTTGAAAATATATTACACTTAATTGCAATCAATAATTGATAAAAATATCAATATATATACCCTATTCTATCCAAATAAAAATCAAAATATCTATATAAATGGTCGGGCTAAACGTGTCGGTCCAAGTCGAGCTTGTAAACGAGCAGGGCCGTTCGAGAGGCACATCGGGTTGTTACCCTGCACCGTGTACTACCTATTTATAAACAGGCCGGGCTTAGACCTGACATGTTTATTAATCGGGCTAGTCCAACTCTGATCATAAACATGTCGGGCTCGGTCAAGCCTACATGTGCGGGCTTGGGATTGATACACCTAATTGAAACAATGTATCCAGCTAGTAATAAAGTAGAAAATACTTGAATAACGGCAAGAATATTAATAAAGAAATAAGATACTAATTCATAAACTTAAATCGTCAAGTGTTACATAGAAGATTCAGTGGGGAATACAATATCCAATTATGATTCCAACAAATAAGAAAAACAAGGCAAAAAACAGGGAGATCCCTCCACACAACATGTTTAGAGGGTTTATTTCCATCTGAAGGAATCTCATCCACGAACTCCATGTGTGAAACTATCAGCTTTTTTTCCCCAACTTGCTAATCCATTCTTTCAGTGTGTCAACCCTGTCTGCAATGTCAAAGCTAAACCATTAATGCATAGCTTAAGGATTTAAAATATTTTGTTATAGGTAATAGTATAGCAAATTAGCTTTTGAATATTTGCAATACATAATAGAGACAGAGACAGAGACAGAAACAGAAAAGAGAGAGACTACATTGTTTGGATCTGGGAGACTCCTTTGAAGCATTATTTTATTCATTGCATTGCATGAAACCAAATCATGCCTCCCCACATGATCATCCATGATCTATAAGAGTCAAACATAGAAACAAGAAACAATGAGATTAACTTATGTTAAGAGTCAAACATCCATGATCTATTCATCCATTGAATGCATCAAATCTGTTAATCAACTTCCATTCTCACAAGTTAAAATCTAATGAAATGAAAATTATCAAAAATTCCAAATGCAACCCCCGCATCATACATGTCATAAAGAAATTGACAGCCCCTTTCATTCACAAATTTCAACTTCATTAAGGCAGCAACCTTCTTTCATGTAATGAATAGTTTTGTAATCTCTTGATTGTAATTAGCGCAATGCAAACAGCCTCTCGACATTCTCGACAGATTTTAAAGATTTGAATATGGAAGTGCATTTACTCAACTTATAGAGGCAGCAATTTATCTCAACTTATAGAGGCACAGTGCATTTACTCAAAATCATCAATGGATAATTCATATTTCTGAATTAGTGTCAAACCAAATACAAAAATGAAGAAGCATCAATAACTCAACACATTATGCCTAGGTAGAGCTCCTCACTATTTCTTAAGCCTGAACAGAGCTTCAAAATCTAATATCTTTAATCAGTTGAAAGCTGAAAGCAGCAATTTTTTTTTATAATAATAATCAAGAATTTTGTTAGAGAGAGTCAGAGAAAGTGTAAGAGCAACACATAGTACAATAACAACAACGACAAAGATCCTGTTTACAAAAATAGCCCATTTACAAAAAAGCAACACTCAATTGTAGGAACCTGTTAGAGACAATCCACATTATACCTGTTAGCTACTACTGTTGTTGAGCATGGAGATTATCACCAGCTAGACACAAGGACTTGATATTTGACAACAAAACCTCTTAGATGTAAAAATGAATATCAAGTATTCAAGGAAATTCTCCCCAATGATGAAAGCATAAAATGTTGAAGATAATATACTATATTAATTTTCGACTGAAATAGCTTTCAAATACATGATCATGTCTAACCAAAAAGATAGACTTCCTTTAGGAAAATACAATACCAGGCCCAAGTGATGAATATGCGTGAGAACCTTCAATTCTGTAAGAAGAAAAAAGCCTTGAAATCTCTATAATAATAGTTAAAAATAAGAAAGATAGTGCTTTCCAGCCAGTTCATGGCAAAGGAACTGATTGATCCAATCTTCCAAGCTATAACTCATATCCAGCCTAAGTATAGAGCCGGTGACTAAACTTGTATTTAACAAGGGAATATACATAATAATCACAGATTGTGCAGATATAAGCATGATCTTCTGAATCCAACAATGGGCTACATTCTCCATTAGAATATATCAAAAAAGTAGAATATGCGGCAGCATTCCAACCAGGATTGATACAGGAAAAGAGCATTTCTGATACTTTCGCAAGAGGGAGAAGAGCCAGGCCCAACTTGTTAGGGGCTGACTCCAGTAAAACTGTGGCCTTAACTTAGCTAGTCTTTATTTAACTTAAGTTGTTTATTTAAATAAGACTTCCCCTCACTTTGCATGAGGAGGATCCCTTTTCTGATTATGTTTCTTCATGTTGCTTAACAATAGGAGTTACTTTCCTAGTCAGATTAGGATTAGTCTTTAGTTTTCTCTTTAAAAAGATTGTTTAAAGATTGTAATGGCCATTGGTTCAGACAAGATTAAAGATTAGTAAAAGTTTTGAGTTATTCCATGGAGCTGTGCGATTCAGTCATGGGTGGGAAACCTTGGTGAAAAGCTGATCCTGTTTGGTGGGAAGCCTTATCTATCTATCCTTCTTTCTTTGTTCTGTTTTATTCGCTGGCAAGGTACTGGTTTAATCCTCTTTTGGTTGATCTTGCTGGATAATAAATTCTCTGATTTGACTCAATAGCATCATATTTCAATCCATTAATGATCCTTTTAATTTGCTTTGTTGTTACACATTATTAAAACTCCCATTCAATTTTTGGATCAGGTTGAAACTTGGAGGCATTCAAGGCCTCCCCCTAAAGAGACCTTCGACCAGAGTTTAGTGGGGATTTGATTCTATCATAAATCTCCTAAGTTTCACTGTTTTGAGATTCAGATCTGAATATCCTTTAATTACTTTAAATTTGGCAATTAATTATGACCCATATTTTTGGAGATTGAATATCCCATTCCTGGACTTTGTGTTTTAGATTTTTTTTTTTAGTTACTTTCAATCTGTTCATTGAATCAATACTATCTTATGAAGACCATCTCCACTATTTATTTGTGATCAACTGTCAAAATTTGACCTTCATCTGAGAATGTTGAGTTTCATTGACTTTTTTAGTTGACCTTTTGACTTGAGAGCCTATCCAAGAGGTGTTTAGCCTGAACCTAGGGTCAATCCAACCTACCCCTCACCAAAGATTGATCTACATGTTGCACTAAAACTCATGAACTAATGTTTCGAAAAAGTGTGCTACAGAAAATCCTACCACTTAAGTGAAAGAAGTCTAAGCAATGCCTGAGTAGTTATGTTTGGAATTAAAAACCAGAGAGCAGCTTGCTTGATTACTCAAATTCTAAAACTGATTGTACTCAAAATCTGCAACCTCTTCTGATTTCTTTTAAATAAAAATTAATCTTGTCGATGCAGGAAATTTTTTTAAAGAAAATTATCATTTTGGCACTAAAGGCCCTATATAGACCATCCAAATTTGACTAAGACTGGACTAGCAATTGATTTCAATCCCTCATTTTGAAATAGTATATATGACACGATCTGGCTCCTTATCCATAACTCTGCAATTTCCTTTCCCGTTACATAGAGAAGGAGATGACACTTTTAATAAATAGTGTATGTTCCTGAGCTACATCCCGGTTTGCAAGACGGGTGTTATCACAAACATGTGCCAGCTACAGTGCGGAATGCAACATCAGCGTCTTTTCTGTTATAAAAAGCAAGAGATCAGGTTGGATTCACATTGATTTGGTCTTTTTCCATATAAATTCCAGTGGGCACGACAGAAGAAACCGGGAAAAAATATGCTCGAAGACAAATCAGGCTGTGAAATTTTAAGCAGCCTGACCTCTACATGTTCCCTCTGTGGAATGGTGTGAAATGAAGACCAAAAAGTGTGAAGTTTTTCAGAACATGAGAATGGCCTTTGAAGTTTGAACAGGAGAATCCCATTCCAACAGGCAACATATCACACAACTCATTGGAAAGGGAATCCATGATAATTTTTCCCGTTTATTCGTCATGCAAACCAGCAAACAAAGATGAAGGAATGATCACGACTAAGACGATCAGACATAGAAATTGAATGATTCAATTCAAAAATAAAATGACCAACCGTTAATCCAATTCCAAAATGAAGTAGTTCCAAATCAAAGCAAATCTGATCCTTATTAGATAGCCACCCAATGTTGTTTAATAACCAGAACAAAATAATCCAATCGTATGAACTACAGATCGCCCATCAAGGAAATTGAAACAATAAAAAATGACAGCTAAAGCCCTACCAAACTTCCATTAACAAACCTCAGAGCATGAAGAAACCCTAATTTGATAACCAAAAACTTCAAATAGCTAAGAGATTAAAGTGAAATGGTAAATAAGCAGAAATAGACCATCCAATGAAGCATCAGATAGACTTACCTTATAGAGACACACTAACTAGATGAAAAACAATCGAAGGATTATGTGCATGTTCATAGTCGAGCACACCACGAGTGACGCGTCTTCGATCGTCGGAAAACTGACTCGTCGACGGATTCTTTCTTCTTCTTTTGTTTTTCAGTTTTGAGTTTTGGGTTTTGGGAGGATTCAGTGAGACTAGAGATAACTATGGCGGCTATTATGTAAGGAAACAACCGACGCCGGAAATAATCGATGGCGCAGTTACGGCCGACGATGTACATACCAATTAAAAAGGAAGAGTAGAAGATCTCTGAGAGAGAAAGAGGTTATCAAAGAAAAAAAAAAAACATGATTGTTGCAGGGAGGGAAAGTGGGTTTCGCAATCAGGAGGTCGGGGATGAAAGTGTAGAATACAAAATACGGTTTAGCTTATTGGAATAGGGTATGAAAAGTTGAAACTAAAATACTTAATCCAACGATTCAGAATTAAATATTCCATTTGAAAGGATAGGATCACTCCCGACCATGGACTTCTTTATCTGCTCTGCCGACCAGAAAAACTTTTGCCTTATTATTATTATTATTATTATTATTATTATTATTAATAATGTCTAAACAAATCAAGAAAAGAAAAAGTTATAAACTATTAAAAGATAAAAAATCATCTCCGTCGAAAAGGTGAAGCCTCTAATGGGATAAAATATTATTTCCAAAAAAATAGAAGTAAAATGGTCGCATACATTATGGATTGTTATTTGAATGGAAAGACTCTATAAGGAACAAATCTGTTGCCATCGAAATTGAACTGGTCTGACTTGTCTGGATCGACCATGGGTATCAATCCGGTTTAACCTGCACAGAGAGTCAAAAGAAAGTAAAGCTAAGTGGAGTGGGCTAAAGAGGACTTCAGGGAGACTCTCTAATGCTTAAATCAGTTCTCAGTGCAAATAGTAATAAGAGTTCGAGAAAACAAAGGAGTTGTAGATCTAAGATTAGGGGTTAGAGTTAACCGTTTGCTGTTTACCTTCTTCAATAAGATGGAGGGTGAGTATATATGGGTGTCTGCTGGAGTAGAGAATGACTTCTCATTCACCAGAGAAGCAGAGAAGGGATAGACAGGACATGTTGTTAACCTTGAGCAATAGCCATGGCCCTATATTCAACCTCTGCAGAAGATCAAAACACTGTGGATTGTTTCTTAGTCTTTTAAGAAATTGGATTAGAGCCAAGAAAAATGCAATATTCAGTCATGGAGCGACAATTCATGGGACAGGTTTCCCAGTTCAAGTCACAGTACCCCGTCAATTGGAGTAAGGTTGTAGAAGACAAAAAAATGCGTTGCCCTGGTGTTGCTTTTTGGTGACATAGAAATGGTGGCGGCATCTAAATGAGACTGGCGAGGTTGGTGCATGAACTAGTGGAGAATATTGATGGTGTGAACGATATCAGGGCATGTGATAGTGTGGTAAATCAGATGCCCACAAGACGGCAATAAAGTGATAGATTATGTAATAATTCACCAAGAGTGTTAGTGATGAGTACATTTATATGTGAAATCTAGTGTAGTAAAACATGCATTTTACATATTTAGAATGGAGCTACCTTGGGTTTTACTCTATTTTTGCAAGTTTTATAATTTAAGGCATTAAGGACTATCGGGTGTTATATCTCTAATTTTACATGTAAAGAGGTCCTATTTCTTTTCATGGTTGCGAAGATGATAAAATTCTAAGCAAGATGGACGTATTCAATTGTAAGTACACATTCGTTTGGTCAACCATACAAGTGATTATTCTTTTCGGGCAAAAAAAAAGAATAATGGATTAGAACTGAATCGAGATGCAGAACCAGCCCATCTGCTGTTGTCCCAAGGATATAAGGAATATTCTAAATACCAACAATGATCAATGGACCACATCCTTAAGTGATCAAAGATTCATTTTTGGTAACAACAACTACCTAGCGTAGTTGGTGAGTTGTGGTGTGCAAAATCCCTTCCTTGTTAGGAGGTCTCAAGTTCAAACCTCTCAGCTGTCAGGTTTTTTTTAGAAGATTTTTTCTCTCCTACTCATCACTTAAAGGAGGTTGGCCAAGATGGTTGTATGCAAGTTTGAAGAAGAGAGAGAAAAAATAGGAAAGAAGAAAAAGGGGGTTTCTTACGTAAGAAGAGAGAAAAATAGAAAAAGGGAGAAAAAATAGGAAAGAAAAAGCAAGAAAAATCGTGGAAGATCTCTCTCCACACGTTTTCTCTCTTCTCTCTTCTCCACTTCATCAACAAGTTAAAAAAAAATCTTTTTTTTTAGAAGCTAAAATCATTAGCTTCCCTCCCCCATTCTCTATATGATAGAATTAACACAAGGGGAGGAGGCATTTCATTCTTCTTCTAGGGTTTTTTCTTAGTTGCTCTATCTCTTTATCTAGTTTTCTCTTTCTCTAGCTCTAGTTCTAGGTTTATGCTTTAAAAATTTTTGTGAGTTCTTTTTATTCAATTAATGCAAGCATTTTTGTTTTTGATTCAGTCATTTATTTTTATTGCTTAAACAATTGAAGTTGTAATTTTCAAGTTCTAGTTCTAGGTGACAAGAATAAGCTATGAAGCATGTCTTTCAAGTTCAATTTTTTTTCTTCAGGTTTGTTTTCTCTAGTACTAGAAATTTCAGATTTGGTTTATTCCAGATCTAGTTTTTAGTACTGGTAGTATCTCAAATCGATCAAGTTTTCAGTTCAAGAGTTGAAGTTCAAGTAAGTAGGTTCATTCAGTAGTCTTCTCTCCCCCTCTCATTCCCTCTTCTGACTACCCTTTCTTTCTTAATTTAATATTTTAATTTCAGTCGTTACATTATTGCTATCCTTTTACCTCAAGGCTCATGGTTAGTTTATGTGTTGGTTTTGCCCCTCATAGCCATAGAACCATCAATTTATTACTTTTATTTTAATTGTCTCCCTTTCCCTAAACCAAGTAAAGTAACCCTTGTAAGAGTGACTCTCTGGTCAAGTAGGGAAGCTCATATTATGATGCATCCCTCGGGCTAAGTAGAGAAACCTACTTGTGAATCTCTCTCTAGCTTTATCCTCTTTTTTTTACTTCATTTTTATTTCAACATTTTTTTTCCTTCATTGCTTTTTAATTGCGTGGGGTGTTTATTTTCAGCTATTTATTTATTTAATTTTAATTGTGTGACTTGCGTATTTAAATTCTTTGATGATGAATGGTTAGGACGTTATTTTAGATACATATGTTTAAGACGGTAATTAGAATTAGATCACAACCATTAATCGGTTCACTTCGCATTATTAAAAGAAGCAAAAAAATAAAGTGATTGCTCTCCCTGTGTTCGACCCATAGCTACACTGATCGGTATGCTTAAGTTTACATTTTAAAATCTCAAACAGTTAGTCAAACGCAGATTTTGTTCCATCGGTGTATCAATGGGACAAGTCCCGGTAAACCCACAATCGGCCAATATGTCGAGGACATACTTGCACTAAGATAAATATAGTCCTATGGAAGAATGAGTGACCTCAAGGCCTAAAAAATATTTCAAGGCGCCAAAATCCTTGTTGCAAAAATGCTGATTCATAAATATCTTGACGTCAACAATCAAATTGGCATCAAAACTAGTGATAATAATATCGTCCACATAGTGAGATGAACACATAGTCAGTCTGATGTCGTAGAATAAATAAAGAATGATCAGCTTGGGATTGAGAGAATCCGAATTCCATAAGTGTTGTGGAGAACTTAGAAACCACTGGCGAGAGGTGTGTTTGAGACCTAGAGGAACTTGTAAGTCTTACAAACGAGGTTCTCCTCCTTACGATGATATCCAGGGGTGGGGTCATGTAAACATCCTTGGTGAGATCATTGTGCAAGAAAGCATTATAAACATCCAATTGGTGTAATATCCAGCCACTAACAGCTGCTAAAGCATCACCAATTTGCCCACAGGGGCAAATGTATCCTCGAAATGATTATATCCATCATCTACCAGGTGAGCTTTGTAGCGCTCAACAGAACTATCGGAGTGACGCTTGATCTTAAAAGCCATAGGGATCCAATAGGTTTCTTTCCAACGGGTAATGAGATATGAGACCATGGGCGATTGTCAGATAAGGCTATTATTTTAGCCTACATTGTATCGTGCCACTATTGGGATTTCATCGCCTCAGCAAAAGTTGTAGGTTCTGTTGTATCAAACAAGGAGGAGATAAAATCAACATGGTTTGACCAAAAAAAAATGATTATATTGTAAAAAATTAACCAAGGGATGGAGAGGATCTATGAACACAGCTGAAGAAGACGTTTGAGATGGGTACTGGAGCATTGATAATCACTGAAAAAAAGTGGGTGGCACACGGGTATGTTGGGGCAGAGTAGAGGAGGGGGCCGTTGGTGGAGGATTAGCTAGAGGTGCAGGTAGAAAAGCAGGAAAAGGTAAAATGGGTGGAGCTTCATCCTGGTCAAGTTGGGGAAGAGGCATTACAATGGATGTGGTAGGACCACAACCGGTGTGAAATGGAAAATTTTCATGGAAACTTACATCCCGGAAGACATACTTTTGCAGTTGCGAGATCAGAAATGCGATGCCCTTTCTATCCAAATGGATAATCAAGAAAAATACCCAAAGCAGCCCTTTTATCAAACTTATGTTGTATGGAAGCATTACAAACAAAACATAGGAAACCAAAAACCCGAAGATGAGAGAGGGAAGGGGTTTTGTCAAAAAAGAGTTCATATGGGGTCTTTCCATTAAGGACTGGTGTGGGTAGGTGGTTAATAAGGTAAGCCGTTGTAAGGACACAGTCACCCCCAAATGCTAATGGTATATGAGATTAAAACCTTAAGTCCCCAGCAATATTGAGAAGGTGGCCATGCTTGCATTCTACCACCCCATTTTGTTGTGGGGTAGAAACACAACTAGATTGGTGTCCAACTCCTAGTGAAAAGAAGAAGAAGAAGAAGAAGAAGAAGAAGAAGAAGAAGAAGAAGAAGTGATGGTAGAATCATTAAAAAATTCAAACTCATTGTCAGTCCGAAGGGTTTTAATTTGTGCCCCAAACTGAGTGTTTAGCATTGCAAATAAAGACTGAATAAGGGTATTGACCTCGGTTTTGGACTACAATAAATATAGCCAAGTTCCTCTAGAGTAATTATCTACAATGGTTAAAAAAAAAGAGTTCCGGATAAGATGGGTGTGCAATATGGCCGCCAAACATCAAGATAAATCATTTCAAAACAAGCCTATGTGGAAATAGAACTATTAGAAAATGGTTGTCTAGTTTGTTTGGCCAATGGACAAATAGTACATAAACAATTATGTTTGAAAATTTTAGTAGAGTCCAAATTTCGTTATGAGGATGCAATGGAGGAACCAGGGTGACCGAGACGGTAGTGCCATAAGTTGAAATTGGAGGTGGTGGCAGCAACAAGGCAACATGAGGTGCGATCCAAGAAGTAGAGATCTCCATGCCGTTTGCTCATCACAAAAATCCTCTTTGAGCATGGGTCCTGAAAGGTACACAAATCAAGAGAAGAATTAACATGACATTGAGTTGCAAGTGTAAGTTTAGGAATAGATAAGAGATTGAAATAAAAAGATGGAACATAAAGGACATTTTTCAAGAAGAAGAGAAGGAAATAGGGAAATGGACCCAATATGAGTGACCGAGGCTTGAGTACCATTGGGTAGGGTGATAGGTAAGGACTGTGAATGGGGCATCACATGGAAAAATTGAGAAAATTCTGAGGTGATATGCCAGAGTCTAATATTCAAGGAGATGTACCCAAAAATGTATTGAAACAACAGTTTACATGCGAGATTTGCAAGAGGATTACCGAAAGAATCAGAGATCAATTAGAGTTCGGGAGAAAGAGATATGGTCAATTAAATGCACATTATGTTCAACAAGTCAAGTCTTAAAAAATGCCCAAAATGGGGGAGGGGGCACGTGTTTAGAATAGGAATGCTTGCTTTTTGTCATTTTTTCCCGCATCTATGGGAAGTATACGAGAAAAAAAAATGTTTTAAACCGTAAAAAATGGGAACTCTGTTTTAAACACCTTTTTGCTAACAATGATCTCTATCCCTATTCAGTGAGTTAACCAACTTCTTGGTGTTGGAGTATCTTTGAGGGTGTAGTGTGGTTCCCATTTCAATTAATGAAGCATCTATGGGGGATAAGCTTATATCGTAGTGGTAGACAGCTAGGTAGTTGGGCTCTAATATAAGTCTAGGAAGGTCTAGACCTCATCGGTCCCTATCTGGCCCCAATATGGGTGTTGTACCAAAAAAAAAAAAAAGAAGAAGAAGAAGAAGAAAAGGTTCTCAAGCTTGCTCCTTTCGGTTAGAACTTAAAATGCATAAGTGAAGTGAAATAAAATGAAATGAAAACGAGAAAGTTTCTCTCGTCGAAGAGGTCAAGGGTCTAAGAATCTTGTGCTTGTCCCCGTCCCAGTGGCCCTGATCGCCTGCAGTGAGTGGACTCCCATTCACTGTGGGTGCAAGGAAATCCTAAAGAAAAAAAAAATTATAAAAGAAAAGAAAGAAGTTAATACATTGATGGCATATACTGGCATCTTTCATACCAAGCCAATGAATGCCTGAGAAAAAGTGTCTCATGTTTTGTATACAAAACTTACATAATCAATAAGAAGAGAGAATGTGAAGGAAATTAAAAGAGATAGTGTTAGAGCTTGAGGGTTGATCATCATATTCTCATAAAAATAACAGTATTTTTATGAAACAAAAAAGATAACTCCTCGGTTTCATGGCCCCTGTATAAAGGCAAAGTAAGGTATGCAAAATTATATTCTATGCCTTCAAAAAAAAAAAAATCAAATCAAATCCCATTCATGTTGATACCCATGTCTTGATGACATTGACCCCACGGGGCCATCCATTTACAAAATAGAATTTTAATTGGTCAAAAAGGTAAAATATGCCACTTGATTTCACAATACTGCAAATGGGGTATTATTGTAAATTAACAAGACTGGAATATCTAAGGAAGTATCCTTAACCTTTTTTCGTTTTTTTTTTTGGAACAAAAGGAAGTAAAAGAAGTTTCCTTTATGATAACTATCCTTGTCAAAAATCCGGCACAGGTGGCATTTGAAGGAAAATTAAGCATTCCTATAAAACATGATCTTGTCAATAAACTATAAATCAATATCCTAAATCAGTACAGAGATGATTTGCATACCATTCACCGATGAGACATAGATGCCAGTAGAATTCGAAGAAGCCCTTGATGTCTCTCTTTGCTAGAACAACTACAACAATAGAGTAGGATTTCTCTCTCCTTGCCTTATCCATATGCTCACTCACAAATGGGGAATCAGTGTGCGTATCAAGGTGGAGAGATGACCCTAATAGTCTCCCATTACTTATAACCACCCTCTAGTCTCTCATAACGGCTAGAGTGGTTCAAGGAGTGGAGAATTCCACTCAACCACAACCACCTAATAGATAGGAAGTGGATCCAAATCAAGAGACGTTGTACACCGTCTCTCGTGATTTAGTCAAATAATAGTCCACAAAATAGGGATTTAACAAATTGAATTTATTTACACATTAAATAAATTATAACGAATAAATCCAACAATCTCCCATTTGGACAATAAGATCAAAATCACTAAAAACAAAATACACTTGGATTCCATAAAATATCCTATCACTTGGTTGTATTGCATAAAACCTTGAATGAATAGCTCTATTGATATGAATTATGGCGGTCATGTGTCATTTATACCGACACACTCCCTTCCATAATTACTATACTAATAATTCCATTCAAACCAGTGCATAAGAATGATAGACAAAACATAATGGTCTAAAACAATAATATCTCACTCATATCAAGATAAATGTGCACATAAGGATAGGGTTAAGAAACATTCAGAAACATCAACAATATGATCAAACAAATATAGAGAATGTCTATTACATTGTGACCAATAAATTAAACTCTAACACGACCCATTTCTGAAATAAGATCTTCAAAGAGTTTAGGCGTTAATGCCTTGGTCAACGGATCAGCAATCATCAGACTTGCCGTTATATGAACTATAGACACCTCTTGTTTCTGAATGGCTTCCTTCACAAAATTGTACTTCACTCCAATATACCTCGCTCTACTTGAATGCTTGTCATTCTTGGAGTAGTACATAGTAGAAACATTATTACAGTACATTCTCAGCGACTTTATGATGGTGTCGACAACCCGAAGCTCTAAGAAAAAAATCCGTAACCAAATCGCAGTAGATGTGGCCTTAAAGCATGCCACAAACTTCGCTTCCATGGTAGAAGTGGTGACACAAGTCTATTTCTTGGACTTTCAAGAAATTGCTCCACCAGCAAGTAGAAAGACATAACCAGATGTAGACTTTCTACTTTCGAGGCAACCAGCATAATCAAAGTCTGAACATCCGATCACTTCCAATTGATCAGTTGCTCTGTAAATAAGCATGTAGTCTTTCGCTCCCTATAAATAACGCATCACCTTCTTGGCGGCCACCTAGTGATCCATACCAGGATTACTAATATATCTGCCCAACATCCCAACTGCAAAGCTAATATTCGGACAAGTACAAGTCATGGCATACATAAGACTTCCCACAGCTGAAGAATAGGGAATGTCTTTCATCCGTTCTTGCTCCAGATCATTCTGCAAACACTGGCTCAAACTGAACTTATCTCCTTTAATCACAGGAGCAACCCTTAGTCTGTAATTCTTCATACCATATCTCTCTAGTACATTATTGATATAAGCTTTCTATGATAGCCCAAGCAATCGACAAGATCTATCACAATGTATCTCTATGTCGATCACAAATGAGGCCAAACCCATATCTTTCATTTCAAAATTCTCATAGAGAAATGATTTTGTGTCCTTTAACAAACCAAGATCATTACTAGCAATTAAGATGTCATCTACATACATGACCAAAAATATAAACTTGCTCCCATTGACTTTCAGATATATATACGCCTGTCGAAAGTATTCTCAACAAATCCAAAAGTCACTATAATGTGGTTGAACTTAAGATACCATTGCCTAGAAGCTTGTTTAAGTCCATATATGGATTTCTTTAATTTACACACTAGACCTTCTTTTCCTTATTCACTAAACCCCTCAGGTTGGTTCATATAGACTTCTTCCTCTAAATCCCATTTAAGAATGTCGTTTTCACATCCATTTGGTGGAGCTCCAAATCACAATGAGCCACCAATGTTAAAATGATTCTAAGTGATTCCTTTTTGGATATAGGGGAGAAAATCTTATGAAAACCGACGCCTTCCCTTTGAGTGAGGCCTTTTGCCACTAGTCTGGTTTTATCTCGTTCAACATTACCCTTTGAGTCACGCTTGGACTTAAATACCTATTTACAACCAATCACTTTGAATCCCGAAGGAAGTTCAACGAGTTCCCAAACATCATTGTCACTCATGGATTTCATCTCATCTTTCATAGCATCTACCCATTTAGTATAATCATTATCATTCATAGCTTGTGAAAAACTTAAAGGGTCATTCTTAATTCCAATATCAAACTCTGATTCTTGAAGATACACTAAGTAATCATCCGAAATGACAGATCTCCTTACTCTCTGAGATCTCCTTTGTACTTCAGGTTCAATTGCACTTTCAGTGTTCTCAATGACAACCTCATCATGGAGTGGTACATCATCTATAGTTTGTTGTTCCACAAGATCGTTACAAACAATAATTTGTGGTTCCACAGGTTCGATATCAACAATAATCTATGGAAGAAAAATCTATCTGGACATATATGAGTCGAAAGAGAAATTTGAAGCTCCTCAAACACCACATTTCTTGGTTTATCAATCCCACTAATGTCATCATATTCTAAGAATCTAACCGTTGATGTTTTCACAATCCTAGTACTATACGAAGGTGCATAAAACCTGAATCCCTTTGACAATTGACAGTTAACAACTTATAGTCTTAGGGTCGAGTTTCTTTTCATGTGAGTTATACAGTCGGTCGGTTCTCACAGGATAGCCCCATACATGTAAGAGTCTCAAACTAGGTTTATTTCCCATCCATAACTCATAAGGAGTTTTAGGGACTGACTTACTAAGAACCCGATTCAAAATAAACACTGCTGTTTTCAAAGCCCCACTCCACAAAAACTCAAATAATGTTGAGTTGCTCATCATACTTCGTGCCATTTCTTGAAGGGTATGATTGTGTCTTTCTTCAACTCCGTTTTGTTCAGACGTACCAGGAAGTGTATATTGTGGAGTTATAACCTTCGATTTGAGGAATCGAGCAAATGGTCCTTCACTTTGCCTTAAATTTATATGTCTACCATATTATTCACCCCATCTATCGGATCCCACGGTCTTAATCTTCATGTCTAACTTATTTTCAACTTCAGCACAGAATGTCTCAAAAGCATCCTTAGCTTTAGCATTTTCCTTTATTAAGTAGACATAAGAGTACCTAGAGTTATCATCGATAAAAGTGATGAAATACCTCTAACTATTTATACAAGGGTTAAAAGGTCCACAAATATCAGCGTGAATTAATTCTAGTGCATCACTCCTTGTGGCAGCCACTTTATTCTTTCTAGTTTACTTTCCTTTAATGCAATCTAGACAAGTCCCAAAGTCAGTGAAGTCTAGAGAATGTAATACACCATCCTTCACTAACCTTTCCATTCTAGGTCTAAAGATATGACCTAAGCCCCTATGCCACATGGTCAAGGAAAATTTACTGTTGAATTTATGTTTAGATCCAACATTCACATGCAGGGAAAGAAGGGATTTCTCATAATCGGAGTCCAAATTCAATTTATAAAGACTATTACATAAATTTTCAGTGAAAACTAGAACATTTTCTTTATAACCATTCAAAACATTGCTTCCAAAGTTAAGATTAAAACCCTAACAATCAAGTTTAGACAAAGAAACTAAATTCTTAGACAGTAGGGACAAAGAAAGTTTTGTCAACTCCAGCTAGTATCCGGTATTCATAATGAGCCTGTAAGTGCTGATCGCTCGTACTTCAGACTCCATCTGATTCCTCATGTAAACTACACTCTCACTTGGATTTGGTCTCCAGGTTGAAAGGAATCACTGCATGGAATTTGAAATATGCACAGTGGCACCAGAATCAATCCACCATGTGTTACAATGAACATCTACAAAGTTGATTTGAAAACAAATAAGGATAGAATCATTACCCTTCTTTTCGAACCAAGCTTTACGTCTCTGACGATCCTTATGAAGATGTCCCACCTTCTTGCAAAAGAAACACTTTAATTGTCAGAGTTCTTTTCCTTGTTATCTTATGGATTGGTTGCCTTCTTCTTTTGTGCAGACTTCTTGTACTTTTCTCACTTTCTTTTATGTGAGACAAAGTTTGCAACTTGATTTCTTTGTAGCTTCCTCTGTCTCATCTCTTCTTGTACACACATGTTTCGAAGCTCATTAAAGCTCCACGTGTCTTTGTTGGTATTATAGTGGATCTGGAACACCACTAATTGTTAGTTTAAGCCTTTTCAACTCAGTTGCCACATTAGCCATCGCCATTATGTGGTCTCCACTATCACTTTTGCCATCATACTTCATAGTGACTAGTCTTTTCATCAGGGTGTTAGCTACAGATTTGTCAACCGATGCAAATCGACTCTCAACAGCCTTCAGGAATGTCTTTGCATCATCAGAATCAGGGATAGAACTTTTTATGTTCTTTGAGATCGACATCTTTATGTAAAACACACAAAATCGATTTGATCATTCCCATTTCTCATTTTCCTCTCTCCTCAGTAGTACTATACTCAGTGAAAATATGAGTTGGTTTGTCATAACGCAAACAGTAATCATGGTCCATAGCCATTAAGTAATACTTAAGTTGCTCATGCCAATCGGAGAAGTTCGAGCCAATGAGAATAGGGACAAAATTTGAAATAGTAATAGGTGTAGGTCCCACTAAAAGAAAACATAAACACATGCCTACTATCCATAATGCTTTGAGTTTGTCATAATACTAGAATCATTTATTCTAGAAAGAGTAACCTATTGCATAATTACAATCTATTCTTTGGGATCAAGAGTGTAACACGCCAGTGGTTCACTCAATGGATGTTGGAAGTCATCCCTAGGGCTAGGCAATCTATCTACACAGTCAAGTTAAAGATGTATACCTTTGGATATTCCTATTTTAACCTAACTGCTAGACTTAATGATTTTTTTTATGCCCTAAATAATTGGTCTCTAATTAATGTGATTCTTAAATATGTCTAGGGTTAACTCTATGATCATCACAACTAAGAGGAATGTGTACCTTTGGATACTCCCATTCCACCAAATTGTATGTTCAAATACCCTAAATTAGTTTCATTATTGTTTGAGAAGTGTATGCCTTTTGACACTCCCACTAAACTCAATTGCGTGACTAACCTTAATGTCCTAAAATGTGTTTTAGTGATGTCATTTTATTAATTATGTTAGGTTCAATAATTTTGGTTCAATATCTTTCAATTTTCATGTTTAATCTGCTTTAGCGCAGTCACAATCATTAATTTATAAGTTTTGTCCTAAATTACCTAACATTTAAGTATATATGACATCAATAAATCATTAATTTAATCATCTCAAATTAAATGAAATTATTTATATTCTTTAATCGCATTAAAGTGTTCTAAAAATAGAAATATAGGAATAGAAAAAATCAAAATCGGATCTAAAATGAAGTCAGAAACACAATTTGAATGTTGTTGTTTCTTTATAATTGATTCTGTCAAAATAAATTGAAACAGACTTTCATAAATCAAACCAAGCACTATTCTGTTTCAATTTTTTATAATCTGTTTATGACATAAATGAGTTATGTATGCATAAATCAAAGCAAACACATTTCTATTTATAAACATAATCAATTTTCATAAAAATACACTATAAATAATAAACATAAACAATTCTTAAATAATATCAAACCAATTTCAAATTATATTTCTATTTTCTTTCACAGCCACATAACTTTACCAGAATATTTCGTTTGATGTCGGAAAGTTGACCGACGACAGTGGATTTTGGCAGGTCGGTCAGTGACCCACCGGGTTAAAAAATTCCGGTCAAAATATGGGTCGACGGATTTGGTTCGGGTCGACCCAATGGGTCAGGTCCGATTCAGACCGGTCTAACTCAACTCGATTCGGTTCATGTAACCTAATTCCAATTCATTTTGGTTTGGCCTAATTCATTTAATGGAATTTTTGGGCTAGTGTTTTAAATCCAACAGTATAATGGCTAAAGCTCAAACCAACAGTTTTATAAAATAAGTAACATATAGTTATTAGGCTTAGGTCCATTACTAATATTCCTTATGACATCAAAGAGAATATTAGAATATTCTTCCTTTTACTCCAAAATACAACGTATAGAGAAGCTATAACAATAACAATCAACAGAGAAGAAATATCAATTTTAAAGCATTAACCTATTTCATATAATTAAACCTCATTATTAATATGAGAGTCCGACTAATAATATGGTGTGAATTCCGTTACAATGTGAGTTTCATTTACAAATATGAGAGTCACATTATCAATATGGGAGTCCCATCATCAATTATGGGAGTACCATTATCAAATTTTCAACTGTGATGGAGCCAATTATTAATACGGAATACCATTAGGAGTACCATTAGGGAACCATAATATGATTCAATAGTTTATTGGCTTAACCTAAGCTTTGATACCACTGAAGGAAAATTAAGCATTCCTATAAAGCATGATCTTATCAATAAATTATAAATCAATACCCTAAATTAGTACAAAGATGGGTTGTATACCGTTCACCGATGAGACATGGATGCCAGAGGAATTCAATGGCTTTTTCTCTTTGCTAGAATGACTACAACAATGGAGTAGGGTTTCTCTCTGCGTATCTTATCTCACTCACAAATGGAGAATCAGTGTGCGTATCAATGTGGAGAGATGACCCTAATAGTCTCCCATTACTTATAACCACCCTCTCCCATAACGATTAGAGTGGATAAAGGAGTGAAAAATCTCACTCAACCATAACCACCTAATAGATAGGAAGTGGAGTCCAAGTCAAGAGGCGTTGTAAACCGTCTCTCGTGACTTAGTCAAATAATAATCCACAAAATACGGATTTAACAAATTGAATTTATTTACACATTAAATAAAAGGGTAAGTGGTAGCAGAACGTACGTTCCGCTTATTTATCCGCATTTCTTATATTAGCCGTACGTATGGCATCAAGGGTAATCCGAGCCTTCAATTGATTTTAACTAAAGTTTATGGTAACCAGTTCCCTGCTTCTGCGGTGAGAGTTTTATGGCACTCGCAGCTGCTACGAATTAAATGTGAATCCTCCTTTCCCAACTCTGTCTCTCCCACTCCATAGAGCTCCATTAAATTAATTTTTAACGAGATTGTTCGATGCGGTAAGGAATGCTTTCCAGATTCACTCCTCATCAATGCCAAGATCGAATGAGTCTTTCAACAAATTTGCTCCATCATTGCCAGCATCATTAATGGAGTTGCTGATGAAGCTTGTCTCTTCCTAAGTCTAGAAAATCCAGTAGATCACATAACCATTCGCCAAAACTCACCACTGAAAAATCTTACTTGAAAGAAAGTCATTGGGATGAAGAAAGAGGCATCTGGGTTCTATTGTTGTTCCAAAAACTATTGCAAACCTGACCAAACTATCATAATTACAAAGACTACATCTGAGATCTAGTAAGAATCTCACAAATTAGACCATCCATAATTTTGGAATACTACCTATTCCATCACAGTCATCATCTCCTAAAGACCAAACAAAGATCAAAGAGTAAACCAATCATTCGCACTTTGAAAAAGAACAGGATAAGACAAAACTAAAATCTCATAATAGTGAAGAAACCCATAACAACTAAAAGTAGAAAATTAAAGAGGATAATCAAAAGCGATGGATTAGGGGAGAAAAACTCGATTTATGAGGTGGGAAGAGGGAGGGGAGAGAAGACAGGAAAGGGGGTTGCCAATTCACGACGGAGAGGAGAGGGCAAGGGATCCAGTTTTAATTGAAGAACGTTCTCCCAATTTATTTATATGAACGTACTGCGACCTTTTTGCCTTAAATAAATTATAACGGATAAATCCAATAGCATCCTCAAAGTTTAGGAACGAAAGAAAGAAAATTTGTCTGGAAGGTTAAAAGAGGAAAAAAGCCTTCCTCACGTAGGAAATTCGAAATTTCAGTTAGAAAATAAGAGCTTTATAAGATATATTACTTGCGGCCCAAATAAGTATTTACTATTTAATTGAGTCTGAAATCTCCAGTCTTTCTAAAAATAAAGTATCTAAGGGTCCGTTTGATAACGTTTAAAGAAACGCATTTCTGACGTTTCTGTTTCCAAAAACTGCAGAAACGGAGCAAAAAGCGTTTGATAAAACTGTTTTGTTTCACTTATTTTTAGAAATAGAAATAGAAATTTTTACTTATTTATGGTTCAAGAAATGACCCAGGCAACTTGTTTCGCCATTTCTGGAAACAACTTGTGGTAATTCTTTCACTGGTTACCATCGACTTCTAAAAACATGACTTATCAAACATCTTCAATTCCGTTTCTGTTTCTAGAAACAGAAATTTATGTTTTTACCGTTTCTTGAAACAGAAACGGCAGAAACGTTATCAAACGGACGTAAGTCTTGTTGGGGAAGGAAATATGAAGACGACTTTACTACTAAATCGAAGTGGAAAGAAAGCCATTGGAAGAAGACCATCGTTTCTGCGTCTGTAGCAGTAGCAGTAGCATTACAGATATGACGAGAGAAGGTGTTTCTAGCAAGAAAATGGAAATTTCCGGCGACTCTGCGTCTCTTTTGAAAGCTATTCAGCAGCTTGATCGGCGGAAGGATCTCACGGAGCTTTTAACTGAAGGGTTCTGTAAATCTTGCAGGGGTTTGTTGCAGAGTCGCTTTAAGAATCTCTGTAATGGTAATTATTGTTCTTCATGGTTTCTCCACCCCCCCCTTTTTTTTTTTTTTTTTGATGAAAGACTGAAAAATAGAGGGGTAATGTGGGATTGGATTTAACTGTTAATTCCTCTAATCATGATATGATAAGCTTTGGAATGAATTGATATTTGGATTCCTGGACTGTTCATCTGAGTTTACTCTTGGGTTTTTTAGTATTTCATTGAATTCGTTTAATTTTAATGCTAATTCTTGTTCAGTCTTCGGGTTTTTTTTTCAATGGAAGAGTAAAAATATATAGAAGTGTAGTCTTGGATTATATTAAACTTCATATTTCCCTAATGATGTGATATTAACCTTTGGGCCAAATTGATATATGTGTTGCTGGACTGTTCATCTATTTCATTGAATTCGTTTAAGTTTAATGGCTAAAAATTGTTTAATGGTCCACTTGCAGGAAAAATTGATATGCTATTATCTTCAAATGGTAATTACGCTGAGAGCTTGGCTGATTTCTGTTCTTGTGGTTCGTCGAGCTTGTATTCACCAAGGAAGAGGCCCACATCTTACAAAAAGAACCCTCGTTTGCATGAGAAAACGGCCCAGAGATCGCCACGCACTCCAGAGCTCATCTTTTCTACGAGGCACCAGATATGTTATTCTGATTTCTTGCTATTGCATAAATCTGAAGAATCACTTGGTGATGATTTCGATGACATGTCAAGAGTTATAAGGAAAGATTTTGAATATATGGAGATGATTAATGGGAGGCCAGTAGATATATTAAGTGGTCTTAAGCTTCATACCAAAGTTTTTAGTGAGCTGGAACAGAAGGAGGTTGTTGATTATGTCTATGAGCTACAGAGACAAGGACGAAATGGGCGACTTAATGGTAATTTTGTTTTTGAATTTAGATTTTGTGCTGTTTGCCAGTTAATATAGTTTGAGATTTCAAGTTTTCTTTACAATAAAGATCCATTACATCTGCAATTTATTTGAGGGTAAAATGAGTTTCCATGAGAAGATAGCTCTAGGAAAATTAAGTATGTTTCGTATTTTCTTCTCAAATAGGATTGTGAATTGGTGTTTTCTAAAATGGCCTTCATAATGTCTTCCGCTTGAGGGCATGATTCCTTTTCGAAGTTCATAGCAAGGCCTAGATCTTCCTCTTTCTCTGCAAAAGCAGGACTGAGATACAGAGCAGAGAAGGAGAATAGAGCAAAGAAGAAGAAAGATTTGGAACCCATTTCTGATTTTCCTACAAGAGTCCCAAATCAATGTCACTTGTTATGTTTTCTCTCCCTTGTCTGCAACTCAGCATTTACTATTTTACTGTGATCCTGCAGCATTAAGTTGATGAAATATTAACACTTGTTGGTTTGTGAGTCTTGTGGCTCACAAGTTATTAGCTTGTTATGGCTGAAATTATGGAGAAAAAACACTGCTAAATTAAACCCCACTACAAAAATGTTAGGAGAATATGGTTACTTGGTTCACATCCCTAAACTTTCAGTTAACATTAATAGACTAGAACATTTTTCAGTGCATAATGTGGTATATGAGATGACTTTTTGCTTTCTCTGCTACTTCCAGTTACTGCTGGAGTTACATTTTAGAAGGATATATAAAGGGAAAATTGCCTTTGTTTCTTAATATGCATGACTAGAGTACTCTGACCACTACTATTGACTATCCCATAGTCTTGGATTTTCAAAGCTTTCTTGTGCCTCCACTAAGGCTAAAACTTGAAATGTGAGCATGAGGGTACCTATGATTCTACCTGTCCACAAAATTTTGTCCTCATCTAATCTAATATGTGGCAGATTTGTAGGAAACTTTTTGCCATATAATAACTGTTCATTTGACATTTCCTATAGAAGTATCTCTCTTTTGTTACTTTCAAGTACTGCTTCAAGTTACATTCTTAATTACATATAACAAATATTCATCTGACCTTTGGTTCAAAAATTTTACAGCACATACACATTCAGAGCCAAAGAAATGGATGCGTGGTAAGGGGTATGTTACAATTCAATTTGGTTGTTGCTACAATTATGCAGAGGTAAAATTACATTTCGGCAGTTGTTGTTTGCAACCCTTGCTTGCTTTTGTTATTTATTTGTTTTGATTTCACATCTTCCTCATAAAAAGTTTCTTTGATAGGACAAAAAAGGGAACCCTCCCGGTATCATGCGAGATGAAGTTGATCCCATTCCCTCCTTGTTCAAGACAATGATCAAAAGATTGGTTAGATGGAATGTCTTGCCCTCGGCATGTGTCCCGAACAGTTGCATTGTCAACATTTATGACAAAGGGGACTGCATCCCTCCTCACATCGACCACCACGATTTTCTGAGGCCGTTCTGTACCGTGTCATTGTTGACTCAATGCAATATATTATTTGGTTCAAATCTGAAGATTGAGGGTGCTGGAGAATTCTCAGGTCCAGTTGACATACCATTGCCTGTGGCGTATGTGAGCTATCTCAGTTCTCTTTTTTTTTACTTATCATATTGGGGGCTGGCTATAAATGAACTTGATAGAAAACATGCCTCTTGTAACCACCAATTTCCGTTTATTTGTGTTTTCCTTTCTGTTTTTTTAATAAAGATTTTAAAACACAATGACATTTCAAAATGTCATAATTTTTTGCCACCAACTACTTATATATAGAGAGTTTTATAGTAGCAGTTATACCTTACTAATATATTATTTGGTTTGGCATTCAATGGTGAAAACTGAGTGAGGAGTGAATTGGGTATATGGTAGTGAAAATGGTTATACCGCTTGCTTACGGTATTCTGTAATTCTTTTATTTTACAGATCAGTTCTAGTCTTGAGTGGGAATGTCTCTGATATAGCTAAGCATTGTGTTCCAAGTGTGCCCGCCAAAAGGTATTGTTATGATTTCATCGAAATTCAAAGCCTTATTTCTCCTATTTGGCAGAAATTCTGTATTATTTGCTAACTACTACTTTCATTGCAGGATATTCATCACATTCAGAAAGATGGACGATAGAAAGTTGCCAGTTAAGTTCAATCCTGACCCAGAGTTGCAGGGTATTCAGCCTCTTTTTTGCTCTCAGCAAGTTCCACTTCCAAATCCTATTCATCGCAATAAGAGAGTTTCGAGCACAGCCGGTAGTTCCTTTCACCTTGGAGAACAAGATTTCTCCCGAGTTGGTGACTTAAACTCAAGTGGCCGATCAAGATCTAATAAGAGGAGCCTTGGAGAATCGGATTTCCCCCGATCAAGACCTAATAAGAAGAGCTTTCTTTGACTGGTTCTTTTACTGTATATGGGTCCCTCTATTTTTTTTCTTTGGTGTTTAGCCATGTATCATCAATGAATTTGTTTTTATCTCTCACTGTTTATATTGGATCATGATTTGAATTATACTTTTTGTATATCTAAAGCTTATAAATAAATTTTGTTTAATCAAATTCAGTACCTTCTCTAGCATTGGTTTCCGTTTTTCATTCATACTATAGTGAGCAAAATAAGGTTCTGAAAGTTTGTGAATTACACACAAAGTATTCCGAGTTGGTGACCGGGCTTCAAGAAAGTGTTCAGTTGAACCCCTGATCAGGTATGTAATCATACTTGTTCAGGATGGCTTGAGTAGATCAACTGCAATACGGGAATTTTCAGTAGGAGTGAATCTCAACTAAAGCTGAACCAAAAGACATTGGAGATGTGGGTTTGGGGCATTGCAATGTTGATTCTATGTAGGGGTGGATACCCTGGAAATGGTCTCAAGGATTGAGAAGGGATCCCCAATGTGGGTCCCAGGGTGTAAGCCTCCATGATGCCATGAACTGAGAAGTGGGGGTTCAAGGCAAACTCAAAACTCCTCCCTCCCCAGTCCTCCATCAGCCATCAGCCATCAGCCATCAGCCATCAGCCATCAGCTTTGAGTAGGGCAATGAACACAAGAGGTCGAAATCACAAGAAGTGATGGGGGTGATGAACTAGAGGTCGAAAAAAGGGAAAACTAACAACCACAATTGGCTTCCTATTAAACATGGTTGGCACAGATTAATTCATTTGGCTGTGTTCAAGCAAAGTGGTTGGCCAACTTTTAGTTCAATTTTAACCACCATTAACTGTGGTTGATCGTTTCAGACTAAGATTTAATGAGCAAGATGAGTGAGGGCAAGTAAAAGATAATTGGAAAGTGGTTCTCTGTCCAGGAGTGTGGCCTATGTTAGTGCTCCCTGTCTCTCTCTCTCTCTCCTCTCCAGAGCAAGAGGTTAGGATTTTATTTCACAAGTGGTTTTTTGTTCTCAGTCATGTTCAAATGTGTTTATTAGCCACATACAACTATTAAATACCAATTGATGGAATACTATAAATTAAGGGGAAATGGTTTTGTTGAGGGAGTGTGGCCCATGTGCCAGACATATGTGGGGAAATGATCAGCTCGCCCCCATGAAATAGAAAATGACGCATTTGTTGATGCTTCCTCATGCACTCCCATTCATCCTCACTTCGTCGAAGCTGCAGTCCACCATGGGAAACACCTACCCATATTATAAAGGGAGAAAGAATGTTGACAGGTTGTGTATCATATGCTAGTGCCTCCTTGTATCTATCTCTCCACAGAGAGGCGCATTTGGAATAACATTTGGAAAAAGAAAACCATTTGAACTTAAAAATCCGGCCATGGAACTCAATCACTAAAATAACATTTGGAAAAAGAAAGCCTACCTGGTCGTGGCGAAATTACTGCCCCTCTCCCTTTGAACTTAAAAATCCCATCAATATTGATGCTATTGCTCATGCTCACATTGGTCCCAAAGCTAGTGCACGGCTACACCACTAGGTAGGGATCTTTTGCCAAATAAAATTTATAAATAATAATTGGGAGAGGGTTCTCTGAGCAAGGAGGGTACTCTACACCCTTTCACCTTGATTATTCTATTATTTGAAAAAATATACATTATTATCTATATGATGGTGTGCAATATACACCCTAGGCTCACAGAGCCTTTTTCTCATAATAATTAAGGAGAAGGCTTTCTAATATTATGGTCGACATAAGCTATTGGCATCTAACTATTTTTGCCACATGATAGATTGGATTGGATTGAAATTTTGTAGATAAGTCGACATCTTTTCACATGTCTAGTTTCAACCCAATTATAAACTTTCAAATAGGGTATTTTGCTCATTTATTACGGATTGGATATAAATATACCAGAAGTTGCAAGAAACTTC
Organism: Macadamia integrifolia; assembly: GCF_013358625.1. NCBI lineage: Eukaryota > Viridiplantae > Streptophyta > Magnoliopsida > Proteales > Proteaceae > Macadamia > Macadamia integrifolia. Next base: position 8,283,195 of record NC_056567.1, on the reverse strand, counting down.
CTAGACCTACATATACAAGGTCCCTATGCCTCAGAGGATACTCATTATCATTAGAGCACCTTCCAAGGTAACTAAATGAGGTGTTTATAGTTGTGTTGCCACTACACAACCACAAGGGCTTCCAGTTGACATCTCTTCTAATTCGTCGATACGAAAAGCAAATTGTTGTGTGGAGGAATCAATATCTCAACATGAGCCAAGAGGTAGATCTTGTGCCACTCCTCTTGGTCATATGAAACTAGCATGTATCATGGCTCCTGAGACTCTTTCATGGAATTCCAATAGTTTCTCCCACTCCACAGTTCTTACGATGATTCTCTTGCTTACTTGGCTATTTTTAGTAGGGGTGTCAATTTGTGGCCCGACCCGACTAAACCGATCGGGACCGACCGTTTATAAATCGGTCCGGCTGGGACTGTTTATTAAACATGTCGGGCTTGAGCCCGGCCCGTTTATAAATGGTCAGTCTCGGTTTTGCTACTGGGACCGTCGGGCGCCCGACCGAGACCTACCGAATAACACACGACCGAGACTGGCCTATTGTGCACCGGCTTGGCCCGACCCTTTAATGATTGTAGAATACCTATTTTACCCCCCAAATTAAAGAGTAAAAACTAAAAAGTAAAGACATGTTTATATTTTAAATAATGGTTATATTTGGTATCATTTATTGATTTATTGTCCTTTTTTTGGACTTGCATGAGTGGGCCAGAATATAAGAGCACATTTTAAAGAGGGCCTGTTTAAAAACCGGTTAAAACCCATTTAACATTAAACATGTCCGTAGCCCGGTTAATGCCCGACTAAAGCCCGATTATAGCCCGAGGCCGACCGACTGAATTTAAAGTGTACCATGCCCTCAATAACTAAGCCCGATTAGTTAAATGGGAGGACACGATGTAGCCTTTGAAAGCCCGACTAAGCCCGATGGAAATTGGACCGGCCCGATCGGTTGACACCCCTAATTTTTTGTTCCTAACTGCTTCGCATGCATTGCTTTGCGTGCTCCGTCTTTTGATTCTCCAGGGTAGGGCTCTTCTATTGGTTTTAACTTGTCTTTTGAGGTCTGAGAGTTCATGCAAGGGCAAGGCAATCATTTATCCCATCTTCATTTAGGCATAGGCACCACATAGCTTGGCAGCCTTCTTTTTTCCAATTTATAAATAATAATAAAGGAGAAGGTTTTTCTAATTTGATGGTCCACATAATTAAGCCATGGGTGTGTGCCTATTTCTTCTGCATGGCAGATGGGATAGGAGTGAAATCTATAGACAAGTAGACATAATTGCTCACATGAAGCCCAAATAGAGTTCTCCGTATTGCAAAACAAGTTCACATATCAACTTTCAAACCCAAATAAAGTTCTATCCAAAAAATAAAATAAAAAACTCAGAAAAGATAAAATAACTTTTTTTTTTTAATAAACAATCAAATAGAATACTATAAAATGTCTATGGATAGACATATATAGGAATGCATGTCAATACATGTGGCAATAAGTTAGAGTTTGAAAGTTGAGACATTTTCAGCCTAGAGTATATGCTAGATATTCAATGGTTGGATTTGTTATTATTTGACCTCTCCACGTGGCAAAATCAAAGGTTTCAATTGATTCAGTTCTGATTTTTCGATTCAATTCAAAAGACAAAATGTACAAACTGAAACTGAACCAAAGCTGAATAATTTTAATACAAAAATACGAAACAAATAGATTTGGTTCAGTTTTATTCCATTTGTATGTGCTCTTGATAATTCAGTTTAAATTTGGTTTAAATGAAAATAAAATTGGGAAAAATATAACAACCTAACGAAGATACAATCCTACAATGTCAAATTCAGTACCTTAGAACCCTTTTTACACGACCCAACAAAGAAACACATAATAGGTGATTTCACACATGATTGTAAAGTTTAATATGATTTATGTTTGGTTGGATTAAATTTATATGCGGTTCGGTCCAGTTCAAATCAAACCAATGGTTTTTAATCTAAAATTAAAACCGAATCAAACCAAATAAAACTTTACTTTTAAAAACCAAAATCAATTCAATTCAAAACAGCTTTTTAATTTTCAATTCCAATTCTAAATTAACACCCTTAGCTAAATTATCTAAACCAACTAAACACAACAAGCATCAGGGAATCACTCGACTTGCAAACAAAAAAATAGGATGATTGGATCGTACTGGTATTCAGTATCATATCAATGATAAATTGTGAAAAAAATATTTTTCTTTTGGGAAAAAAAAGCGTTTAGGCAGTATGGCCTTTACCCTCAAGACACAATGGGCCGAGATGATCACCTCACCACCTAATGAAAGGTAGAAATTCCACCTCTCTTGATCCTTTTACTAGAGTTTTTCTCTAGCCTGTGTTGATGTAGGGTTGATCCATGATGCCTTTTAGTAACCATCTCTTCATTTTCTTTTAAATGAAATGTAGGGTTAAAACTAATCGATGCAGGCAGTTACGAACCAAGGATTTTGTTATCATACTGATCTGGATTGGATCAGTGCAAATCGACCACTTTTGCCCTTAATTTAAAATATTTAGTTTCTTTATGGTTTTACCCTGAAACAATACTGGTAACCGATCCAGATGTGTCAACTCTCGGTATCAGTCTCAGCCGGTACCAATACAATACGGCCAATCCATGATACAAACCGATCCGAATCCATACTGATACGGATCCATATACAAGATTTAGATCCCTGGTCCTTATCGGAAGGTCTCAGCTGATATCGATTCGGATGGGTCCGTATCGGCCTGGATCGGTCAGAGAGACACAGAGAGAGAGAGAAACTAAATCGAATAAGGAAAATCACTATGAAGAAGTAAAAATTAAGAATACGTAATTTTGCTCTAATGATCTGAACTTGAAATTAAAAAAATTTAATTAGCATTCTAAAAATATAGAATTGAACTGAAATCAACAAAAGAATCTGATAGATCTGTCTACTGGAAAAAGGAGAAGAAGATGATGAACTCCAATTAACTCTCCCACTTAAGTCCTCATTATAAATAACTCAATCCGATACGATGGTCTCGGAAAAGTGTATCCCGTCCAACTCCAATGCGAATCTCGGCATCTTTGCCCTCGCCGGCGGTGAGTTTTTGCTCATGTTCATCTTCTTCATCTCCGTCGTCGTCGACTCTTGGGGCGCCACCGGAAAGCCCTTTTGTTCAGCTCCTTTAGTAGGCGGCGCAAAACCAAGAAAAGAAGAACCTGCGTGAGCCAAGGACTCCGCAGCGATGGCGTAAAAAGGAGTGAATATCCAATTCATGATGGTCGATGGCAGCAGCTCTGATAGGAAAAGGTGAGACTTGAGAAAGGGAGAGAGCCAAATTGGTATTTATAATATATAGAAGGATTAAAGCTCTGAACTGATCAGTGTTTGAATTAGAAAGTGAGAGGGAATTGGCAAGTCATTAGGAATAGAAGTTTTGCCAACTAGGCCCATGAAACAAACGTATCGCCTGGCTTTATCCATTTATGGCCCCACTTTTAAGTGGGGGCACGTGGGTCAATCACTGAGTCACCAACCTCATCTTTATTCTTTTATTTATTATTTATTAAATCTATTTTTAAAATTAAATTATCAAATAGATTTGTTAGTCCAAAATTTTAATTGATATAACTAAATAATTTGCTTACGAAAAAAAATTATATAACTATTTATTGATTTATTTTGAAAATCAATTCAAAATTTAGCTAAAATTCTTAGCGAAAAGAAAAAGTTAATAAAAACAAAACATGGCCCTAGGGTGACTTGAACAAAACCAAGGGTTGAAAAAAGTGTCGAGTTTCTTAGAACTCTAGCTCAATCCTAAGTCTCAAAAACTCAATGCAAGTTCAATACAACCTTATCAGGCTCATGCCCAGGCCCAATCATTGTTAGGTTTATACCATTTCAATCCAGACCTAATTTATCTTAGTGGTAGATTGTTAGATGTTTGGGTTCTAACATAAGTCAAGGAAGGTCTGGACCTCGTAGGTCCCTTGTCTAGCTCAAAGTGGGTCCCTATCTGGCCCTAATGTGGATGTTGGACAAAAAAAAAAGTTTAGGTGCTCACGCTTGCCCCATTCGATTAAAACTTAAAACGTATAAGTGAAGTGAAATAAAATAAAATGAAACTGGCAAAGTTTCCCTCGTCCGTGATGTCAAGGTCTGAGAATCTTGTAGCCCGCCCACCCCCCCTCCTTTTGGCCCTAATCGTTAGCAGTGAACGGACTCCCATTCACTGTGGGTGTAAGAAAATCTTAAAGAAAAAAAGAAATTATAAAAGAAATGAAAGAAATCAATACGTTGATGGCATATATTGGCATCTTTCATACCAAGGCAATGAATGCGTGATAAAAATATCTCATGTGTAAAATTACATCCCACACCTTTAAAAAAAAATTCATTCATATTGATGCCCATGCCTTGATCACATAGACCCCAAGCCACCATCCTTTTACAAAATAGAATTTTAATTGGTCAAAAACGTCAAAGATGCCACTTTTGTATTTTTGTTAGAAAGATGCCACTTGGTTACACCATGTTGTTTTTTTAGGATCCTTTAATACATGAACTTAACTGTGCTATCAAAAATCTGGCACATGTGGCATCCTCAAAGGTTTTGGAGCGAAAGCAAGAAAATTTATCCGAAAGGGTAAAAGAGGAAAAAAAGCCTTCCTCACGTAGGAAATTCGAAACTTCAGTTCGAAATTAAGACCGTTATAAAATATCTTTACTTACGGCCCAAGTAATGTTCTCTAGTCTCATGTCTCAAGTCTAAGTCTCAAAGTCTCGAAGTCTCGAAGTCTCAAGTCTTTCTAAAAACCAAGTATCTAAGTCTTGTTGCTTTTTGGAAGGAACTAGGAAGACGACTTGACTACTAAATTGAAAGGGGAAAGAAAGCCATTGGAAGAAGATCATCGTCTCTGCGTCTGTAGCAGTAGCAGTAGCGGTAACAATTGCAGCAGCATTACAGATATGACGAAAGAAGGTGTTTCTGGCAAAAAAATGGAAACTTCCGGCGACTCTGCGTCTCTTTTGAAAGCTATTCAGCAGCTTGATCGGCGGAAGGATCTCATGGAGCTGTTAACTGAAGGGTTCTGTAAACCGTGCAGGGTTTTGTTGCAGAGTCGCTTTAAGAATCTCTGTATTGGTAATTATTGTTCGTCATCGTTTCCTATTTTTCTTTTGGTGATGAAAGAGTGAAAAATAGAGGGGTAATGTAGATTGGATTTAACTTCTGAATCCTCTAATCATGCGATGATAAGCATTGGAATGAATTGATATTTGGATTCCTGGACTGTTCATCTGAGTTTACTCTTGGGTTTTTTAGTATTTCATTGAATTCGTTTAATTTTAATGCTAATTCTTGTTCCTCTTTGGATTTTTTTTTTTGGGTGGGGGAGGTGATGAAAGAGGGAAAAATAGAAGGGTAATGTTGAATTGGATTTAACTGCTGATTCCTCTAATCATGCGATAATAAGCTTTGGAATGAATTGATAACTGGATTCCTGGACTGTTCATCTGAGTTTACTCTTGGGTTTTCTATAATTTCATTGAATTCGTCTAATTTTAATGCTAATTCTTGTTCCTCTTTCTTTTTTTTTTTTCTTTTTTTCTTCATGGAAGAGTGGAAATCTTGGATTGGATTTCATTGCTACTTACCCTAATGATGTGATAATAACCTTTGGGACAAATTGATATTTGGGTTCCTGGACTGTTCATCTGACTTGACTTTTGGGCTTTCGGTATTTCATTGAATTCGTTTAAGTTCAATGGCTAAAAATTGTTTAACGGTCCACTTGCAGGAAAAATTGATATGCTATTATCTTCAAATGGTAATTACTCTGAGAGCTTGGCTGATTTCTGTTCTTGTGGTTCGTCGAGCTTGTATTCACCAAGGAAGAGGCCCACATCTTACAAAAAGAACCATCGTTTGCATGAGAAATCCGCCCAGAGATCGGCACGAACTCCAGAGCCCATCTTTTCTACGAGGCACCGGTTATCTTATTCTGATTTCTTGCTATTGGATGAATCTAAAGAATCTCTAGGTGATGATTTTGATGACATGTCAAGAGTTATAAGGAAAGATTTTGAATATATAGAGATGATTAATGGGAGGCCAATAGATATATTAAGTGGTCTTGAGCTTCATACTATAGTTTTTAATGAGCGGGAACAGAGGGAGATTGTTGATTATGTATATGAGCTACAGCGACAAGGACAGGAGGGGCGGCTTAGAGGTATATATATGTGTTATCTTGGTTTCCCATTTGTTTTGAATTTAGATTTTGTGCCATTTGCCTGTTAATATAGTTTAAGATTTCAAGTTTTCTATACAATAAAGTTGCATAACATCTGCAATTTTTTTAGGGTAAAATGAATGTTTCCATGAGAAGATAGCTCTAGGAAAATAAAGTATTTTTCGTATTTTCTTGTCAAATAGGATTGGGAATTGGTGTTTTGGCCTTGATAATTTCTTCCACTTGAGAACATCAATCCTTGTAGAATCATAACAAGGCCTAGATCTTCCTCATTCTCTGCAAAAGCAGGACTGAGAGACAAGCAGAGAAGGAAAATAGAGCAAAGAAGAAGAAAGCTTTGGAACCCATTTCTGATTTCCCTACTAGAGTCCCAAATCAGTGTCACTTGTTATGTTTTCTCTCCCTTACTTATGCTCTTAAATAATGCAAAAGAGGAATCAAAGGAAATTTGGAAAACAGAGGAAATTACTAGAAAGGTAACAACGAAAGGGCAGTGTAGAGTTCTGGTTCAAATTCTTGTTTTACAGATGTCCATCTATCTGATCCAAAAAAATAATAATAAAAAAAATAAAATAATAAAATAAAAAATAAAAAATAAAAATAAATTTCAGATGAATTAGATTATCCCCACTTGAATTTTTTAGGCAATACTTCATTAAAAGTAGCATTAAGTTAATGACATATTAACACTTGTTGTTGGGTTGTGTCTTGTGGCTCACAAGTTATTAGCAGTTACACTGAAAACCTAACTGATGAGTTTGCTAGACTGCATTGATGGACTATAATCAGCTCTAGACTGTAGCCATTCATCAATCATACATTATTAAGAGATTGTGAGCGTGATCTAAATCAGATGAATTAGGTTATCCACTTGAATTTTTTAGGCATCACTTCATTAAAAGTTTCTTATAGACATACTCAGTAATAGTTTTTTTTTTTTTTGGTAAAATACTCAATAATAGTTAGATACTAACCTTATAAGCTATACAAAACAAGAGTCAGACTGGGACTACCTAATATAAAATGGATAGATGAGAAGGAGATCCCAAGAACCCATTTTGATTTCCTAGACAGAACAAGTGTATGGATGAAGGATAAAAATTTCAGCATTCCAAGAAAAAAAATTGAAAGTGCTATCCAGTTGTTGGAAAATCTCTATGCTTTATGTTTCTAGGGTTCCCACAAAAGAAAGGTTTTTTCAGTTAATTGAACTCTGCCAAACCCTCATGTAATAACGTTAGATTTTCTAATAACAGATCAAGCTTTTGCTTTAAAAAAAAATAGAAAGTATTTCTTATATATATATATATATATATATAATATATATAATATAATATATATATATATATATAATATATATATATATAATATATATAATATAATATATATATATATATATACAGAACCAGGAGATTGGTTATGTCCCTCTGAATTAGGTAAAAACAGTTTTGTATCGGTCCTTTTCATGGATCTGGATTTGCCAAAAACCAGATTTCATATATATATATATATATATATATACAAATTGGTGACCAAGAGCATTTCATACTTTAAAATAGACGTGAGACCTTACCTCAAAAATCAGAAGTTACAGGCACAGGTGCCTTTTAAAGACATAAAACTTGAGGTACAGTATGAACTAATTGATCCTGGGTTTGTTTGGGTTGTTTCTGCTTTAGAATTTGAGATCAATGTTTTAAATTTTCTGGGTTTTGTCCTGGTAATCACCGGTTTTAGAGTGAACATATGAAAAGATGACTAAGAAAAGATAAGATTTCTCAATTATACACAAAATAGATAAAATCTCAAACTACTTAGATCAAGAATGAATTTATAAATAGAGAACATATTGTATGGAGATTGATTTGGATTGGAAAGTAAATCATAGAGCCCAGAAACAACTAAGTAAAGACCTGATCTGAGACCAGATAAAAATGTCTTTCTCAGACCCAGGAAATAAGATGGGACTACCGGAGCTGATTTGGTTACCAAGATGCTTGTTTGTCTATGGAGTCTGCAATTTGGTGTGCTGTGGTCATTTCATTGACTTTGGCTGTGTACATGTCGTTCTACCTAACTGGTTCTGTGGATGTGAGGTTGAAATGGACCATGAACAGGATGAGTGGAGACCTTTCATTTAACTTGTAAAAGGAACATTTAAAGGGCACCTATCACATAGATGGTTCTACTTGTATGCTGCAGATTATATTATGTTCACCTTTTTGACAATCCCTTTGTTTTTTTCATCCAGTTAGTCATTTCTTGACATAGAATGATAGTTCTCAGATCCTATTTATTTTAACTTGCTTGTTATGGCTGAAATTATGGAGAAAAAACACTGCTAAATTAAACCCAACTGCAAAATTCTTAGGAGAATATGGTTACTTGATTTGCATCCCTAAACTGTGAATTAGCGTTACAAGACTAGAACATTTTTCAGTGCATAATGCGGTAATAAGAGATGACATTTTGCTTTGTCTGCTACTTGAACATGCCTTTGCTACTTCTTGGTACTGCTGGAGTTACATTTTAGAAGGATATATAACGGGAATATTGCCTTTGTTTCTTAATATGCATGCCTACAGTACTCTGACCACTACTATTAACTATCCCATAGTCCTGCATTTTCAAAGCTTTCTTGTGCACTTGGCATACTCCATTAAGGCTAAAACTTGACATGTGAGCATGAGGGTACCTATGATTCGACCTGTTCACAAAATTTGGTCCTCATCTAATCTGCTATGTGGCAGATTTTTAGGAAACCTTTGCCATATAATAACTGTTCATTTGACCTTTCCTTTAAAAGTATATCTCTTTTATTACTTTCAGGTACTGCTTCAAGTTACATTTTTAAATACATATAACAAATATTCATCTGACCTTTGGTTCAAAACTTTTACAGCACGTACATATTCAGAGCCAAAGAAATGGATGCGTGGTAAGGGGCGTGTTACAATTCAATTTGGTTGTTGCTACAATTATGCAGAGGTAAAATTACATTTCAGCAGTTGTTTGTCTGCAACTCTTGCTTGCTTATGTTATTTATTTGTTGTGCTTTCACATCTTCCTCATAAAAGGTTTCTTTGATAGGACAAAAAAGGGAACCCTCCTGGTATCATGCGAGATGAAGAAGTTGATCCCATTCCCTCCTTGTTCAAGAGCATGATCAAAAGATTGGTTAGGTGGAATGTCTTGCCCTCGACATGTGTTCCGAACAGTTGCATTGTCAACATTTATGACAAAGGGGACTGCATCCCTCCTCACATCGACCATCACGATTTTCTGAGGCCATTCTGTACCGTGTCATTCTTGACTCAATGCAATATATTATTTGGTTCAAATCTGAAGATTAAGGGTGCTGGAGAATTCTCAGGTCCAGTTGACATACCTTTGCCTGCCGGGTATGTGAACTATCTCAGTTTCCTGTCAACTTCATAGACACAATGTCATATTTTTCTGCCACCAACTACGTATATATACACAGTTTTATAGTAGCAGTTATGCCTTACAAGTATATTATTTGTTTTGGCATTTAATGGTAAAAATTGAGTGAGGAGTGAGCTGAAGATATGGTAGCGAAAATGGTTATACTGTTTGCTTATGGTATCCTGTAATATTTCTCTTACAGATCAGTTCTAGTCTTGAGTGGGAATGGCTCTGACATAGCCAAGCATTGTGTTCCAAGCGTGCCCGCCAAAAGGTATATGATTTCATCGAAATTCAAAGTCTTATTTCTCTTAATTGGCAGAAATTCTGTATTATTTGCTAACTACTACTTTGACTGCAGGATATCCATCACATTCAGAAAAATGGACGATAGAAAGTTGCCATTTAAGTTTAATCCTAACCCAGAGTTGCAGGGTATTCAGCCTCTTTTTTGCTCCCCTTGGACCAAGTCTTCAGCTCAGCAGATTCCACTCCCAAATCCTATTCATCAAAATAAGAGAGTTTCGAGCACAGCCGGCAGTTCTTTTCAGCTTGGAGAACAAGATTTCCACCGACTTGGTGGCTTGAACTCAAGTGGCCGATCAAGATCTAATAAGAGGAGCCTTGGAGAACAGGATTTCCCCCGACTTAGTGGCTCAAATTCAAGTGCCAAATCAAGACCCAATAAGAGGTGCTTTGGAGAACAAGATTTCCCCCAACTGGATGGCTCAAACTCAAGTGATAGATCAAGACCTAAAAAGAGGAGCTTTCATTGACTAGTTCTTTTACTGTATAGGGTCCCCCAATTATTTTTTCTATTGTGTTAAGCCATGTATTATCATTGAAGTTGTTTTTATCTCTCTCTGTTAGTATTGGATCATGCTTTGTTTTTATAAATAAATTTTGTTTCATCAAATTCAGTCCCTCCTCCTGCATTGGTTTAAGTTTTTCATTCATACTACAGTGAGCAAAATATGGTTCTAAAAGTTTATGCATTACACAGAAAGTATTCCAAGTTAGTGACCGGTCTTCATGAAAATTTTCAGTTGAACCCCTGATCAGGTATGTAAGCATACTTGTTCGGGATGGCTTGACTTGAGTAGATCAACTGCAATATGTGCATTTTCAGTAGGAGTGAAACTAAAATAAAGCTGAATTCCCAAATACATTGAAGATGTGGGTTTGAGGCATTGCAATGTAGGTCCTATGTAGGGTGGATACCCTGGAAAGGGTCTCAAGGATTGAGAAGGGCACCCCAGTGTGGGTCCAAGCAGGGGGTGTAAGTCCCCATGACTGCCATGAATTGAGAAGTGGGGGTTCAAGGCAAACTTAAAACTCCTCCCCTCCCCAGTCCCCCATCAGCCAGCAGCTTTGCTTAGGGTGATGAACACAAGAGGTCGAAATATCATAACAAGTGATGGGGGTGATGAACTAGGGGTCGAAAAAAGCGAACTAACAACAATTGGCTTCCTATTAATGAACATGGTTGGCACAGATTAGTTCATTTGGTTTGTGTTCAAGCTTAGTGTTCGGCACATGAACCCAGCTGGCCAAACCTTATACCAACTTTGAGTTTAGTTTTAAACACCATCAACTGTGGTCAATCGTTTTAGACTAAGATTTAATGAGTAAGATGGGTGAGGGTGTTGGATATGTATGCCCATCAAACCCGGTTTATTAATAAGATTGTTTAATTTCATTTATGCATGTCATTTATTTATTGGGCTTGTAAGTTGTTCCATGGGTTTTCACCCAAAATTGTTCTTGGCTAGGGATAGGACCGGACATCCTGTTCACATGGTCGTTACATTGTATGTCACCAGGGATGTGATTCCGGTACATAAATGTAAGTACACATACTGTGTGTGTATAGAAAATAATTTGGTAAGAATCTCGCATGTATTACTGCTAGTTGTGTGAGGACGAAATTCGTACCCGTCACTTGACCTTTGACCTGAGAGATCCTATTTGTTGCAATGTTGTATCACGTGTTTTGTAAATCAATGGTTGACGTCCAACGAACTATATATCGGTATGCTGGACACGTGGTCCCACATTGTTAATGAAAGAGATCGTCAACATGAGATCCACTACCCTTAATTGGGAAATATCGAGGAGAGAGAATGTTTGTACTTGTACTTGATTGGACAGAAATCTGGTACCAGTGTCGTTTTTGTAAATTGTTTACAAACTTATTTTTTAATATAAAAAATATATTTTAATTATTAAATTTTATTTGAAATATTTTTTTCGGCGTCCGATCATGTTCACAGAATCTCCGAAACAGACATGTACAATGAGTTGGGGTTAGACAGTATTAAATTACATGCCCTATAGCTCATTATGGGATATTGAAAAAGTCGAAGGTCTTATGTGTAAATTAAAGAGTTTATATTACATGACAAGATTTGAGAATATTAAATGGTTAATTATCTTTTTATTTTTTGTAGTGGATAAAATATAATTTGATTATATTTGTCACCCATAAAAAGAAAGATAACAATCCCTTTTAGATTCTACCTCTTCCCACTTTAGAAGCAAAGTAGCTGTTCAATTTGGAAACTGTTCTCTACCACCAAGATTTGGCTTTCTTTGTTTAGGAAACAAAGATTTGATTAAAAGAGAAAGCCCTAAAACAAGTTTTGTTATATAAGGGACAAGGGAGAAAGAGATTTAGTTTTTCTTTTAGAACTTCCTCTCTTCTCTCCCATGTTTTTTTTTCCCTTCCTTCTCTCCATTGTGAGTGAGTGTGTGTAAGGAAAAAACTTTAATGGTGGATTGTGCTTCTCCAATTGAACGTGAATCATAGTTTCAAAGTGTTGAGATCGATCCCTACGGTTGCTCAAGTGTGGAAAAACTATTATCAGGAGGAGGAACTTCAATTGCGGTTCTAAGGTAAACCATTTCATTCCCATGTGATTAATTTTTATACAGTGATTTCGAATGCAAGAGATCCCAATCCGATCCCTTCCGCTATGCTATTAGGTATCTGCCAACAGAGGCCAAGTATCAAATAATTGGGAAGTAGTTCTCTGTCAAGGAGTGTGTCCTATGCTAGCACTCCTTGTGTCTCTCTCTCCACCCCAGAACAAGGGATATGGATAGGGGTGTCAATCCTGAGCCTGCACCGGTAGGCCCGACCGAGCTCGACTCGCTTAAGGCCTAACTTGAATCGGCCCATTTATTAAACGGGCGTTCACGGTGCAGGCCACTAGTCTGTTGGGTGCCCAATTGACCCGACTCACTTAAGAAGCCCGCTAGAACCGACTCATTTAGCCCGACATGCCCAACCCCCTTAAAAAATGCCTAAATACCTATTTTACCACTAATACTACAAAACATAAGTAAATAATATATAAGACTAAAATATCCATATTCTAAATGGGACATTCAATTGTTAAAAAGAGTGTAATTCTGGCAACTTAAATTACATTTTAAAGACATGATTCCCTTGGATATATATATATATATATATATGGATCTTGCTAAATGGGACATTTAACTGTTATCAATTGTTCAATTGTTAAAGACATGATTCCCTTGGTTCCAAAATTGTGAATGTTATCCTCTAGTAGTTTTAAAGACAATAGTTTAATCCCTTTAAAAAAGGATTTTAGGGTAGGCACGTTTAGAATTAAATAGGTCCATAACCTGTTTAAGGCCCGTATAAGGCCTGTTTAAGGTAGTCCGATTCCCGACATCGACTAACCCGATTACAAACCGCACCATGCCCCCCAAATCTAGGCCCGTTTAACTAAATGGGCATTCATGATGCAAGGATTTCATACCGTCAAGCCCGATTAGGCCCAACCAAGATTGGCCCGGCCCGACCAATTGACACCCCTAGATATGGATGTCGTTTCACAAGAGAAGTAGAAACGTTCCCCAGCAAAGTTCTTTATCCCAAGATAGAGTCACTTTAGGTTTCATTTGTTTCCGTAAAATATTTAATAAGATGTGTTGATATTTAATTCAAAACTATAAGGAGGGGGGGGTTGTTTTTGTGAAATGCAATACAAAAAATTGGATGACATCCATTTTAAAAACATGATATTATTTTCCCAGAAGAGTTTTTTTATTCCACCCTCTCATATGGGTGGTCTCTTTTCGGTTCCCAATCATGTTCAAATGTATTTATAGTCACATACAACAAAAAAATGTCAATTGATGGAAGACTGGTTTTTGTGAGGGAGTGTGGCTATGTGCCAGACACATGGGAAAATGATCAGCCTGCCCCCGTGAAATAGAAAATAACACCTTTGTTGATGCTTCTTCATGCATTCCCATTCGACCTCGCTCATGCGAAGCTGCACTCCTCCATAGGAAAACACTTCCCCATAAAATAAAGGGAGAAAGAATGCTGACAAGTTGTGTAGCATACACTAGTGCCTCGTTGTATTATCTCTCCACAAAGAGGCACTAGCTTACGTTACACATCTAGACATAGAACTCAATCCCTAAAATAAAAATTGGGGAAAACAATAAAAGCTACCTAGTCGTGTGACTCTTACGCCCAGACACAGGGGGCGAAATTACTACCCCACCCCCTTTGAACTTAAAAATCCCATCAATATTGATGCTCTTGCTCATGCTCTCATTGGCTTAAAGCGAGCATAGGGACTACACCACCAGGTAGGGATCTTTTGCTAAATAATAATTAGGAGAGGGTTCTCTGAGCAAGGAGGGCACTCAACACCCTCTCACATTGATAATTTATTCATTATTTAAAAATATTTAATATAATAATTTATATGATGATATGCAATGTACGCCTTAGGCTCAAAGAGCCTTTTCCCATAATAATTAAGGAGAAGGTTTTCTAATATTATGGTCGACATAAGCTATGGTCGTCTGACTATTTTTGCCACATGGTAGATTGGACTGAAAATTTTGTCAATAAGTAGACATCATTTTACATGTCATATTTCAACCCAAATAGAGATAATCAAATAGGGAAATTTTTTTATATTTTTATGGATGGTACATAAATCTACAAGAAACTTTCCAGATCTACTTATACAAGATCCATATGCCTCAGAGGATACTCATTATTGTCAGAGCAACTTTCATGATACGTTTATAGTTGTGTGGCTTTTACACCATCACAGGGGGCAATGAGAGCATGTGTAGGGGCAACGTGATCATTTCTTCCTTTCTACATCTAAGCACATGCTCCATGTAGCTTGGCAGTCTTCTTTTTTTTCAATTTATAAATAATAATTAAGGAAAAGGTTTTCTAATATGATGGTCCACATAGCTAAGTCATGGGCGTGTCCCTATCTCTTCCACATGGCAGATCAGATTAGGCTGAAATCTGTAGACAAGTAGACATCATTGCTCACATCAAGCCCAAATAGAGTTCTACATAAGGAAAAACACGTTCATGTTTCAAGTTTCAGCCCAAATAGTGTTTTACCCGGAAAAAAGAGAAGAAGAAAACATTAAAAACCCAGATATGATGAAGTAGTTTTTTATTTTATTTTTAAAAATCAAATAGAGTACTATAAGATGCCTATGGCAGTAAATTAGGTTTGAAAGTGGACATATGTTCTACCTAGAGTATATGCTAGATTTCCAATGGTTGGATTAGTTATTATTTGACCATTCTACATAGCAAAATTAAAGGTCTCAATTGACTCAGTTCTGGTTTTTCGATTTGATTCATAATATAATATGTACAAATTGAAATTCAGCCAATGCTGAATAATTTTCATAACAAAATCCAAAACAAAGAGATTTTTAGTTCGGTTTCATTTGGTTTGTAGATGCTCTTGATCATTTGGTTTAAATTTGGTTAAAGTGGAAATAACATGCTAAAACAAATAAAGTTGGGAAAAAAAAATAACAACCTTATGAAGATACAATCCTACAATGTCAAATTCAGTACCTTAAAACCCTTTTTACACGACCCAACAAAAAAACATATAATAGGTAATTTCACACATGATTATAGAGTTTAATATGATTTATGTTTGATTCAATTAAATTTATATGTGGTTCAGTCCAGATCCAATCAAACCAATGGTTTTTAATCTAAAATTAAACCGAATCAAACCAAATAAAACTTTACTTTTAGAAACCAAATCAATTCAATTCAAAGCAGCTGGTTTTTGTTTTAATTTTCAGCTCCAATTCTAGATTGACACCCTTAGCTAAATTAAGTATCTAAACCAGCCTAACACAACGACCATTAGAGAATCATTGGACTTGTAGAGAAAAAGAAAATAGATGATTGGATCGTATTGGTATTGGTCTTGACCAATCTTAAATCAGGTATTACTATCATATCAACAATAAAATTGTGAAAAAATAGTTTTCGCTTTTGGGAAAAAAAGAAGCCTAAAGACAGTATAACCCTTACGTTTAGACGTAATCCAGCTGTGCTGATGCAGGATCCACATTGAACCCTCTCCCCTTTTTTTAAAATGAGATGTAAGGTTAAAACTGACCGATGCAGGCTGATACGAACCAAGGATTTTGTTATCATATCGATCTGGATCGGATCAGTGCGAATAAGTGACTTTTCCCCTCAACTTCAAAAAATATATATATAGTTAATTTACAGTTTTACCCTGAAACAATACTTGTAACTAATCCAGATCAGTCACCCGACCTGTCATGGGCGTGGTGATAGCCGGACGATTTTAGATGGCACTCTTGTCTTCGATTCAGCTAACAAAGTTTCAGCTAATTACGTTTTAGGTTCTGAGAACTGCAAATTGAAGTATATATATGTGAGGAGCCTTGGAGAACAGGATTTCCCCCGATCAAGACCTAATAAGAGGAGCTTTGGAGAACAAGATTTCTCCCAACTGGATCACTTAAACTCAAGTAAAATATCAAGACCTAATAAGTGGAGCTTTCGTTGATAGGTTATTTTACTGTATGGGTTAAACAATGTATTATCAATGAAGTTTTTCTCTGTCTCTCTCTGATTGTATTGGATCATGATTTGAATTAGGCTTTTTGTATATCTAAAGCTTATAAAATAAATTTTGCTTAATCAAATTCAGTATCTACTCCAGTATTGGTTTTGGTTTTTCATGTTAGGACTCTTATTTGGGTTTAACTGACACTGATTGATCTATTGGGCCCAAGAGAATAAGGACCACTCTAATTAGGAAACTTCTAGCTTTATTCTACTGTGGGAGTGAAATAAGATTTACGGATTCTATTATATATAGAATACTGACGGTCCCTGTAGCCGTTACTCTTATAATAATATTTTGGGAGCATTGCTTTTTCACAAGAGCTAGTGTATAGACAAAGAGAAGATTCCAGAGTAAGAGGCTACAGAAGATCTCAGTAGAAGGACCCATATTGCGTGGTTCTTCATCATAGTTCATGGTGCAAATGTCAACTTTGATTTAAGGACTTCATTCACGCTCAACAAGTATGTGATCGATTCATTTCTATTATTCATTCTTATATTCTATACACTGTAGGTCATTCAAATAATTCTAGGATTTAGAATCACTATCAATATCAGAGCAAGATTCAAAACATACTAAGGATAGATTCATACCATCATCCTTCTTTTTCTCAAGGTAGGTCTTCCTCTTAAAACAATCTTTCTTCATGTGCCCTTTGGCCTTGCACCAAAAACACTCTATGCCACTCATGTCTTTTTGTCCCTTAGATTCTTTGAAATTTTGCTTTCCCTTCTTGTTCTTCCCTCCTTTAAATAAGGTGAATTTTTCTTTATTAAAAAACTTCTTGATTCCTTTGCTAGGTCCCATAGAAGATGTAATTGTTCCATCTTCCTAGGTTACCACAATGATCAATTCATCAAGACCCCATTTATCCTTCAATGTATTATAAGTAGTCTTAAGAGTCTTGTAGCTCTCAGGTAGAGAGTTCAAAGCAATGATGACCATGAAATCATCATCAAAGTTAATACTTGTACCTCTGATCTTGTTTTCCAGGGAAACCAGTTCTAGTATATGCTCTCTAACACTTCCTACTCCATCAAATCTAGCCCTAGTCAATTGGCTCATGAGATCGTGATGTGATTTCTTAGAACTATCAAACTTAGCTTTTTTTGCAGCCAAATACTCAGAAGCAGTGTCCTTTTTAGCAACACCATCCTTGATAGACTCAGGCAAAACACTTTTAATAACAGCCAAGGACTTCCTATTTGCATTGACCCACTTGTCATAATCCCCTTTCTCAGTTTGGGTACTGGTTGCAATAGGTACAACTAGTTTGGTGGTCCTAGTACATAGGTTTAGGTCCTTGAGAATCATGTAGACCTCTAAGTCTTCCATCCATTTGTTGAAATTATCCCCAGTAAGCTTAGGAATGTCAAGTATATCAAAATTAGAAGACATCCTGTTGAATATTTCAATAAATAATATTTTGTTCAACATACAGACATATATGTAAAAGAATAAGCATGTAACTATTAGAAAAATTAAATATTACAATGCTCAATTATCAATTACTTCAAGAGTGTCAACTGGAACTACATTCCTGACCTTTGGGTTTGAAACATACTGATCAACTCAAGTTTTCGCTATTACTGCGAGACTTTTTCTAACTTTCAAAAAAATACCACCATCTTTGGATAGACAACATCTTCTAGGGTGAGAAATCTCTATTCTGTTTTTCACTTGCTTTAACTTTAACTTCTCTTTGATAATGTCACCTTTGGGTGAACATTAGAAACCTTGCTACCAACCATTATTCTCTGTCTTTTCAAAAAAAGAAGACAATTGATTTGTATTCTATTACAATAAGGTTGAACTTTACCACTTTGGTGGATTCCATCCAATCTTACTGCAATAGCCTACAAATTCATTCCAGCAGCTAAAAGTGGGATTGTTTAAGCATGAATAAAAAATAAATATTCATAAAAAAAAAGCATGAACTATCATTACCAATAATAAATAAATTCATATTCTGATATGCAAGTAATATATGAGCTGATTCTCTTTTATTTCTTTTAATTAATAGAAAAATTATGAAAAATCATAAAACACCCATACTTGTAACTTATACAAAACAAATAATAAAAGTTGATCAAAACTAGGCTCATAATATATCAAAACGAAGAACATGAAAAACTGGACTCAACGTAAAAAAACCAGGATAAAAAATTCTTCATCGTTTGTTTGTACGAGCCATTTTAAATTGTAGAAAAAATAGATCAAAATCAATCTGGCTCGCCCAAACCAACCGGTTCGGCCAAGAGGTATAATCCGGTTCGGGCATTCTAGTTTCGGGTCAAATTCGGGTCTTTGGGTCCAGAATCTAGGTCAAACTCGGGGTCTTCGGGTTGGGCATCTAGGTCAAAATTCGGGTCTTTAGCTCGAATGGTCAATGACCCGGTCAACCTTTGATCGAGTCAAATAGGGTTGGCCATGGGTTGACCCACAGCATCTCCGGGTTAACTCAGAAACCCTACTGAGTTGACCAAGCGATGACTCGTCGCTGTAGTTTTTTTTTTATAAATTTTTTTTCTCTCCTCCGGCAGTCGATTTCCCATGGCATGTGCTGACGCATCCAAAGGTTTTTGGTGATTTACGGCATACCACCGCGACCGTCTTCTGGAGCTCTACAACTTTCGTTTGCAGAAAGTTTTTCCATACAGGACCTTTAAGCTAGAGTAAGACAATGATTTTCATAAATTGGAACCCAAACCCCATAATTTTTTTTTTAAATAATTTCTTTATTCTTGCTTGATTAATGTACCAATTGATTCATGGTGGTTAGATTCTGCATCATCTATTCATGTCACTCATTCTTTGCAGGGGTTCCTAAGCAGGAGGGTGCCAAGCAAGGATGAAGTGACGGTGTTCGTGGGCAATGGAGCTAGAGTTGAAGTGGAAGCCATAGGAACTATTATTTGGAGTTGGGGTAGGTCCAGTGAAGTATTAGATTTTTCACAATTTTTTGTCCCTCCCACTTGTTTTTAGAAATAGAAAAAAATGAGTTTGTCTTGTTTCTCCATTCCTATTTTTAGATGCAAAAATAGGCATAAATTTCTACTTCTGTAGTGAAATGGAACAGAAAAATCAAACGGTTTTTGGGGTGTTTTTCCGTTTTTGAATATAGAAAAACACGTTTCTGAAAACAAAATCAAAATGGGCTCTAAGATAGTCTCACATTAGTTAATCAAGGGAAAACCTTCGTTCATATAAAGATTGGAGTCCTCACTCCCTCATAAAGCTTCAATGGGCTGTGTTGGGCTTGGGAGATACACCTTAAGGTCCCAATTTTTCCAAGCAAACAAATAGAACTCAAAAATAAGGGTGCCAATTTTCTGGTTCACATATATATATTTTTTTTTGGGCGGGGGGAGGGAGGGGGTAGAATTATGGTTATGTGATCCTAAACATCTTAAGAATTATTATCTTAAGCTCACAGCTATACATTATAGCGATAATCCATGACCATAAGGCAAACTTCCAATAAGAATCAATTGAAGTTTATGATCCATATAACAAAAAAACCCATATCTTATTCTACTTAATTTTTTTATGACATTCAATCATTCAATTTTAGTTACTTATTTATTTATTTATTTATTATTTTTAGTGGGAGGGGGTATTGTTAAGAATTCAGTTTTACTTTTATGACTTGAAAGGATTGTTGCGAACTACTATGGGTATGATGGTAGTAGTATTAGAGGGTCACCCCTATTATATCTTTTAGGCTATGTTTGGATTCCAAGAGGAAATATATATATATATATATATATATCAAAAAGGAAAATTTGAATTTGAGAAAGTGATAGGCACATAAATCATTATTATGTTATCATATTTTTTGTTTTTTGTTTTTACTTGACATCCAAACATAGCCTTTGTTGTGATAATTTAGTAAAACTTATGTAATGACATGCTTTTTAATTAAAAAACCATGCCAAAACAAATAAACCGTTGGGTAATGTGGATGGGTGGAAATTAGAAAACACCGCTTCTATAGGGGTGATTTAATTTTCCTGATTTTATCATGAATGGTAAAAATTCCTTGCAAAAACACTTATTGGTTTTTTGGCATTTTGGAAAACAAGATTCTGGCTATTTCTATTACCAATGAAAAACAAATATTTGATCTGAGACGAGCAGCCCCTTGAGGTGGATAAAAACTAACCACAAACAACTAAGGGGCCGTTTGATTTTGTTTTTGCTATTTTTGTGTCTAAAAACAGTAGAAACGATTTTTTCCGTTTCTGTGCTAAGAAATGATTTTCAGAATTACAAAAAGGTGTTTGTTTTTTTTGTTTTCCAAAATGTTTTCAACAATGTAGTTTGGTCCAAGACACAAGTGAAGACACGACGTTATAAGGTATACGACTCACGAGTGAAGGCATGACGTTGGAGTTACAGTTATGCTTCATGGATATGAGCTTCAGAAGGATGAAGGCAAACCGAAACTGTGAGCTTTGCATAACCAGGTTGGAATCACCGCATCTGGATAGCGAAAAATTTCAACAATGTAGTTCGGTCTAAGACACAAGTGAAGACAAGACGTTATAGGTATGCGACTCACGAGTGAAGGTATGACGTTGGAGTTGCAAGTATGCTTCATGGAGATGAGCTTCAAAAGGATGAAGGTAATCCGAAACTGTGAGCTTTGCATAACCAGGTTGGAATCACCGCATCTGAATAGCAAGAAATTTCAACAATGGGTTGGGGTTGGGGTAGGTCGAGTGAAGTAGCAGGTTTTGCACAATTTTTTGTCCCTCCTACTTGTTTCTAGAAAAAAAAAATGAGTTTGACTTGTTTCTCCGTTCTTATTTCTAGATACAAAAATAGGCATAAATTTCTATTTCTGTTTCCAAAAATAAGTGAAATGAAATAGCAAAATCAAATGGTTTTTGGGGTGTTTTTCTATTTCTGTTTCCATCTTATTATGCTGGTTTCGATTTGGGAAATAATGACCCTTAAATCAGACCAAACCACATCAAAACTGAAAGAACCCAAAATCAAACCGATAAGAATCCATAATCAGCCCAAAACTTAGAAAAGAAAAAACCTGTTTTGTTGCACAATTTTGTACAGTAAACCAAAATCACTCAAGTCGGAGCAACCTACCATCGACGTTCAACAGGTAGTCTCACGATCAGGCATGAATATTTGGAATTTGTCATTGTATACTCCCGCCATAAAAGAAGCAGCAAGCTTGGGTAGGAGAGAACGAAGTGAATAGAGTTTTCAAGTTAGCAAAGCAAGTCCAATGGCCATTTAGCTTTAGACAGAAGATCTATTCAAGCAAGGTCATAATATGAGACTGAGATTTCCCATTCATAAGAAAAAGACCAGTTATACTAATCTCGTTAGGCCACCCAAACCCATTGCACCTTTGACAGGAGTTAGATATGTGAAAAGAGAACAAGACACCATACTTATCCAAATCACATTGAAACCGACTCAACACAGACCAAATCGACTGATTGACACCCCTTACCCATAAGACATTTTGGTTCATTCACAATCAAGCCCGGTCCGGGCTGGTCCAGTAATGTTTTGTTTCTATGGAAACAGGTTTATAGTAGCTGGATTTCATAAACTAAATGATTCAATAATGGCCATATGATCAGCTTACATAGTAGACAACATCACAGGCTAGAATGGCAAGAATGTCGGCACAGGAAACAATGTCGGGACACGCTGCCTCAACAGCTTTCTTTGCCTGGATAACAGCTTCAAAACCATCTGGGAGTAAAGAATGGTTAATTTCAGCATCTCTCTGCATCATACGTTTTAGATGAGATTAACTTTGAGCCGTCACAACATTGTAAAATAGGCAGTGTAGCATAGTAACATAGTAAAGGGTGGTTTTGGAATTTGAAATGTTTAGAGAGAGAGAGAGAGAGAGAGAGAGACCTCAACGAAGCAATCATGGAAGAAGAGGCGAAGGGTGCCGAGTGTAAGAAATAGAAACCAGGCACTAGGTATAAGACTTTGACAAAAATAATTATATTACTTGAAATGTAATTACAAGTACAAGATGACTTACTTGTTCAATCAATCCTCTGAAATAGTAGCAGAAATCGTCTGTCTTAAGTAGAGTCGTATATATATATATATATATATATACTTTCCTTAAGGTATTTGAATGCCCCGTATATATGTATGCAACCGGATTGACCGTATGTTCTCACCTCCAAGATAAAACATCTCCCCAATTGCTTAAGGTGCACTCTAGTAAGCAATTCCCACAGGTATGTCTGATGGTAATACTCAAGTATTCAAAGAGAACCGATAGCAGAATGAAAACAATGAACATAAGCACCTACAGTAAAACAGTAACAGAAGCACTTGCAGTAAAACAGTGAACAAAACACTCCCACTCACAGTACGTATTATAGTATAGTGCCTAGAATACAATATTCTGTATATATGGAATGTAGGCCTCTGTATACAAATGGGTATACCTGTACAGATACCCCTATATATAGAGTCACACATTTATGTATGTAAGGGACAACATATCCATAGGGGTGGTTTAATTTTCCTGATTTTATCATGAATAGTAAAAATTCCTTGAAAAAACACTTCCTGGTTTTTGGCATTTTGGAAAATGGCTATTTCTAGTACCAATGAAAAACAAATATTTGATCTGAGGTGAGCAGCCCCTTGAGGTGGATAAGAACTAACCACAAGATGACCAAGGGGTCGTTTGATTTTGGGGCCGTTTGATAACGTTACAAGAAACGCGTTTCTGCCATTTCTATGTCCAGAAATGGCAGAAATAGAACCAAAAGTGTTTGATAAAACTGTTTCATTTCACTTGTTTTCAGAAATAGAAATAGAAATTTCTACCTATTTATGGCTCAAGAAACGACCCAGGTGAAACAAGTCACCGTTTCTGGAAACGACTCGTGACCATTCTTTCGCTTGTTACTATCGACTTCCAAAAACATGACTTATCAAACACCTTCAATTTCATTTCTGTTTCTAGAAATAGAAATTTATGTTTCTGCCATTTCTTAAAACAGAAACGGAACCAACGTTATCAAACGAGCCCTTTGTTTTTGCTGTTTCTGTGTCTAGAAACAATAGAAACGGTTTTTTTCGTTTCTGTGCTAAGAAACGATTCTCAGAATTACAAAAGGGTGTTTATTTTTTTGTTTCCCGGAACATTTTCAACAATGTAGTGGGGTCCAAGACACAAGTGAAGACACGACGTTGTAGGTATGTAACTCACGAGCAAAGGCATAATGTTGGAGTTGCAGGTATGCTTTATGGAGATGAGCTTCAGAAGGATGAAGGCAATCTGAAACTGTGAGCTTTGCATAACCAGGTTGGAATCACCACAGCTGGATAGCTAGAAGTTTCAACAATGGGTTGGGGTTGGGGTAGGTCGAGTGAAGTATCGGGTTTTTCACAATTTTTTTCCCTCCCAAAATAGAAAAAAAAAAACGAGTTTGACTTATTTCTTCATTGCTATTTCTAGATACACAAATAGGCATAAATTTCTATTTCTGTTTCCAAAAACAAGTGAAATGAAACAAAAAAATCAAACGATTTTTGGGGTGTTTTTCTATTTCTGTTTCTATCTTATTATGTTGGTTTTGATTTGGGAAATTATGACCCTAAAATCAGATCGAGCCACATCAAAACTTAAAGAACCCAAAATCAAATTGATAAGAATCCATAATCAGCCCAAAACTTAGAAAAACAAAACCTATTTTTTTTTTGCACAATTTTGTACAGTAAACCAAAATCACTCAAGTCGGAGCAATGTGCCATCGACATTCAACAGGCAATCTCACGATTAGGCATGAATATTTGGAAGTTAATAGTTAGAAGTACAAACTGTCATATTAATAATGTACTCATTTTGATAACTGTTAAATTATGGTGTTACCATATTGGTGTTTAGGGTTTACAGTGAGTTGTTTTTGTAGGCTTCGGTTGAATTTTTTAGTTAAATACTAAAATAGCTTATATTATTGTTTGCACCCAAATCTAAACCCATGGGCATTTCATAGCAATTCAAGTCTATAAGTTTTCATAATTTTGGTGATTATGCTTCCACTTTAGTGGGTTAGTTATTGAGATTGTGAAATCGCTATTGACTATTCGAGATAGGTTGCAGTTAAGGAGACTATATGACGAACAATGTGCTCTTGCCATCACAGGTGAGTCTTCATTTGGTCGGTTTCGCTTGATAGTGTGAGGGTGATGTTTTGGGCTTTACAGTTTTAGAGGTTTTTGTCTTGCCAACACAGGTGACGAAATTTTCAGAGTAGTATTGTTTCGAGCATCTCTCCTTGCATGTGAAAGATTTCACTACATGTTGGGTGATCTTGCCACCACAGGTATGACCCCAATGACGTCGGATCTTTCCCTAGTTTATGTTTTCCTACAGCTATTGAAAATAATACTAGATAAATCTAATTGATAGCCCAATCAGTCATGTTTAATTATATTGTTGGTATATTAATATACCTTCTATTCTTGCATATTGTATATTTTGGTGAATATGTATGATTATATTTGACACCTTTGATTTCCCAGCTATTTTCTATTAAAACTTTGAATGATTCCAATTTTAAGGAATGGAATAAATCCTTTAATGGTTCTCTAACTATTATGATAATGGATTTTACTCTTGGAATTAATGTGCCTCTTAAGCCAGTGGTTATTAATTTTGTTCAAACTAATGTTATTTATGAAAAGTGGGAGGAATCAAATAGTTTTTGTCTAAATATCAATGAGAGTAAGTTCATATGTCATAAATTTCTGTAGAACTACATTACTACAAATAAAATAATTGTTCATCCACAAACTAAGGGATTGATTTCAAAAGTTTTCCAAGAGCTTGTCACTAATATGGGATTTGTTAGTTATTTTGATATATTTTATTAGTGGGAACTTTGCTTAATATGTTTAGTTGCATCTAACTTCAATTTTTTTTTTTTTTTTTTTTTTGTATTTGTGATGCATTATAATTGTTCTTAAGAATATACATGCATCTTTATTATGGCAATTTGTTTAAATGTATACACTTGTTTATTTGCCTCATACATAAAAGTGAGGTTATATGTGGTGTATTTACCTCATTCAGTATCTGAGGTTTCAGTCAATACATGCACATCCAGTCACTAGTAAAGACTCATTTAGTTTGAGGCATGGTTCTAGTGTATTGGGACATTCAAACCCAGTCCCAATGAGTTTCCTTGAGCATTTGGAAGACGCTCGTAGTTAATGAGACCTTTGGTATCTGTCTCGTAGGATTCATTTGGTTTTCGATCCTGGACCAATTTGGAAATAGACCTGATGATCACTATTGCATGTTATTTCCATACCACATTTTCATATTGTTTAGTCCAAGTTGGTGAAATATGAGCACTTTGACATGTTTGGACACATAATGCTTTAGATGTGATGATCAATACTATTGGGTGTTTCATTCGAACCAAGGCATTTGGTTTAAGGTGCACTCCATTCAACACTATTTTATTTGTGGCAGCATCAGTTTGTCTAAACCGAAAAGTCATTTTAAATAAATTTTAAAATCTAAAACTTATGACATTTGTTGTTCAAGTGGGAGATTGTAAGATTTCCAATTAGGGGGGTTAGCATCGTCCAAGATTTGTTTCCAAAATCGGTTTAATGGTGTTGACTACAGATGGAGTAAGCAGAAAAGATTCAATATTGGTAAGTGATCTCTATAAAGATATTGGATTCTATTAGCATACCTTAATGGTATGAAATATATATTACTATGTGTGGACCTAAAGTATTGTTTCCTTAATGGGAAGGAAACCCTAATTTTATTGCAGGTTTGGTCCCTACCCTCACCCTTATAAATAGTTATCACTGACCCATTAAGTGAATGACTAGAGAGACCTAAAGTAAGAAGAGAAAGAGGGTAGACCAGATTAACAATGGCATTTGTGTTACAACAAGGGATTGTTTTGCTATAGCCATGGGTTCAGGTATGTTATTCTTGTCTATGTAGTAATTGTATTGTATGCTTATCTGATCTCCATGTATGTGTTGCACATATGTTTTCTATCATTAACTTGTCCAACTTTCGCTTTCTCTCAAGCTTTGCGACTTATTTATAGATTTTAATGTCAAAAATATCTTCATTTTTTTTTTCTCTTCTTTTGTCCAAAATTATCTATATTAGTCAATATGCCAACTGATGAGATCCTCCTAGCTAACTACTAAATCATCATTGTCTCTACATGATAAATAAAAATAATGACATCTAAGGACTGGATTAAGCAAATATAACAAATAAGTCCTCAATGAAATTATTTTATTACAATTTAGTTCTTCTGCTTTACAATATTACATACCTATAGGCATAGAAATAATTATTGTCACCACATAGTGTTTCGAAATATCTTATTCAAAATTTTTTTTAATCACTAATCTAACGTAAGAGTTATTTTAAAAATTATTTAAAATACAATCATTAATAAATAACAAAATTTTGAAATCCTTTGCAAACTATTACAAGACATCCCTATAAGCTTAGAAATTTTTGTCCAACCACAATTTGAGATCTCTCACTCTCTCATTTTTATGAAATAAGTTTTTTTTATTAAAAATGTCTTTCTTGCACAAACATATAAATCCAATGAAGTGATGCACGACTAAAGAGATGTCAACCATTAGGGCACCAAAACTCACAGCATTCGATTGCAATGACATAGACCACTCAAGTCCCAAAACCAAATAGATAATATTAAAAATATTCTTATTTTCACTACAACTGGTAATATAGTTCGAAATTCTCTAGTGATCCAGTTTGATTACACATAAATGTAAATGCACATAAGATTCTTCCTAACATTATTTGGATTGTTGCATCAATGATATGAATGCCTCATATAGATTTTCAAGTTCTCAAATAACAGATTTGATGTACAATCTTCCCATCGATTTGCAATTGCAAATGAGTCACTTAAACAGACTGATTTCTGATTTAATACAGATCTTGTTCCCTCTCAAAGACTCAACCACTCCTCTCATATCCTCTCCCTTCTATAAAAATACAACAACAATTGTAAAATAAAATCACATGTAACTAAGGCTAAATAATGCCTACCCTATTGATGCCATCACTGTATTCCCACCTATACTAACCATCCACTGATCATTACTTGCCATAGACCTTGAGCTTATCTTAATGATACAACTTGGTTTCTCTAAAAGTACTTTAGGAGAAGCTTTGAAGTAACTCTGTAAAATCCACAACTGTTTAGCACGGTTGGTGAAGTTGCGATATGCAAAGCCCACACTCATTAGGAGGTCTCGGTTTTCACCTCCTGGCTGTTATCTTCTCCCTCCCCCTTCTATAGTGTACCCATCTAAAAAAAAATTGATTATCAACCTCTTAGTTTGTTCTTCATTAGACTGGCCACATTGGAGACCCACTTCTTCATTTAGACCTCTCTTAACCCCAGTTCCCAAACACCTGAATTATCTGTGTGGATAACATCAGCAGCATACAAATGGGGGTTATATTCATTTGGAGGACATTTAGGACATAACACCCCTCACATGGACAGAGGGGGGTGTGCAATTTTGTTTTTCCAACAAGCATTGTAGCAATCTTTTAGCGCTTTTTTTTTTTTGGTTAAGACTACATTTTGTTATGAAAAAAGTAACCAGCAAGGAAGTACAACCTTTGTACATGAAATAGTGGAACCAATACGGTACTTTACAATTTGGATCATTTGTTTACACAATTACACGGACCTATTTGTTTGATTGAGAAAAATGGAAAAAAATAAAAAAGGGTGGAAAACTTATACTTTTTTTTTTCACAAATTACCACAAATATGAATGTTTGATTGGTTGTGTGAGGTAGTTCTAATTTCTCACAAATTACCACAAATATGAATGTCTCATTGTGTGGGTGAGAAACTTACTAGACAACCTTTTTTAATGCATTTTATCTTATCTATTGGTGTAGCACACAATTTTTTCCCACCCAACTTCGGCGCTGCACATGAAAAAGCTTGATCATTTACGTCTATTTCTATCTTCCTCTCTTTTCCTCTTTGTCCTGTAGAATCCCACCACACCTCTCTTTCTTACCAATTTCCATCACACCTCCATTTCATCGCTCTGTCCTACCAATTTTCACCTCTCTAAAAATTACTTATTCTATCATTTTCCTTCCTTTTTCTTTTCTTATCGACACAACTCATAGCATGTGAGATTTATTCTCACAATTTTCTCATTCTTTTGTACCTTTTAAATAAACAGCCATAACATAATACCAACTCTATAATCAAAATAAGGAAGAAGACGTGAGACATTGTGTTGATCTCCTTAGAATGGAAAGGAAAGTTGTATTCATCATCTGATCATGAGATCAAAAGGTGGTTTCATGCCCCATTCTTTTCATGGAGAAGTGTGTGGTGGGAGGTTTTGAAGAGGACAAAAGGTGAAGAGAGGAGTATCACAAAGGCAATTGACACCTCCTAAATGGGACTCTCTCTCTCTCTCTCTCTTGATGATCAAACGATGTTGGTAGAGATAAAGAAGACAGTGATATATAACTTCTTATAAGTCATAACATTGCGCCACTAGGAGATTCGACATTGCGCCACTAGGAGATTCGACAGTGACATGTAACAGCTTGACTGTGCTACACTGGGAGATTTTGTATGTTTTAATTATGGACGAAGTTTTTCTTCACGGTAGTGAGGATCACCTTTTCATTCTAAGGTTCATAAATTCCTATAAAAATTTTAGAACATTTTCAAAATACCCCCAGATACCACTTGCATGCATCTAAGACCTGTTCGGTGAATGGATTCCCATTCAGTGGCCTTAAGGGAACTCGGTCCTTCATTTAATATTACAGCAACACTTCTTGCATGGTTCGGATGATACCCAAAGGCCAAAGCAAAGTACGAACAGCCTCTCATCACCATCTAATTCACTTCTCCCAAATGCTCTCCGCACTTATACTTCATCATCATCCTTATAAATACAAACCTTCTTCCTCAAGTACACTTACTGTAGCCTATTCATGGCTATCTACTAATACTTCAACTTGTGCCTTGTGTTCAGGTCAGTTCTTAACCATACTTGTTCTTTCATTTTATCTTTCAGTTATTATCTTTGAAACCATGGAAGAACTCTTACTCTTTCTTATCTCTTTCTCTTATCCACTTTGCATGCACTATAGCATTATGGAGCACTAGATTGGTTTAAGGAATATTACAGGATCACTATTCATTTGCTGAGAGATGAAGACTTCTATGGTGGTTGAGATACTTCTTCTGCTTTGCTCTCTTGTTTGGGCAGGTTTGAACTCACATCTGCTTTTATGTGTGAAATAAAACAGATTTAACTAAGGTGGGATGCTCACTGGTGGATGATAATGGAACTGAGTTAAGGGTGTCAATTTTGAACCGGAATAGAAAATCGAAATTAGAAGTTGATAAAATCCAGAACCAACCGAACCGTTCCATATGTAGGTGGTTTAGTTTTGATTTGTTACAAAATTATAATAGGGTTTGGTTCGGTTTGGGCTTGGTAGGCTGTTGAGTCAGACCGACAAACCACAAGAAATTCGAACCAAACCAAACCATCAATGAAATCGATTAACCACTGAACCAATAAATCAAGACCAAACCAACTAACATCCTTGTGGTGAGATCTTGGGATCAAATCCCATATTCATTCCAGGGTTAATTCTATACCTTTAGATTTTCTTCTGTAAATATTTCAAGACTGATCATCCAAGTCCAGATCTGAATCAGAGCTGATCCAAACCAAAATATAAATATTCAAAGCGAGGTCTAAGTGACAATTAGTCAATCCTTATATCACTCTTGATTGCATATCCAAATCTAAATTAGTTGCTTCTAAAGGTGTTTGTCTATCTTTGGAAACCCAGTCTGAGCTCTTGTGACATTTCTATTTTAAATATGAAGAAGGTTCAAAACAGAATAGGATCAGAACTGAAACTTTGGCAGCTTGGAGTTCTAGAGCAAGCTTGGTATTACCTTTCATTTCGAATGATCTGAAACTGACCTGTTGTTGGTTGACGTAGGAAATGAAATTGATGCTTCAATCTATGACTACTCTGCCAGCATATTGGTAAGTGATTATTCTATATCTGAGAGATAAATCAATATTTTTTTTTCAAGTCTATATATTTGGTTACACAGACTGTTTCAATATCAAAATTTTCTTCCACAGCACTTGTAATAGGGAGAGTAATGGTATTAAGCAAGGATTAAAGTATCGGTATCGATCGTCGTATCGGTCGGTCAAAATTAAGATACGTATCAGAGGGTATTGTATCGTATTGGAGATACGCTAAAGATACGCACATAAATGGATAGGAAACACTTTTTTATATACTTTTGCATAAAAAAATAGTTAAAAAAAATTATATATAACATGTATTATGCATAAACAGTAAATTGAGAGTATCGCACTAAGAATCCAAGGTTTGTAATTGTCCCATAAATGTAAAATCCTTGTTCCCAACCTTTATTTCCACTTTAGTTAGAAAGAAAAATGGTTGGCAGCAATTTTGGAACAAAAACACCTCAGAAAATTGTGTTTTTCTAAAAAATTACCTATTTTGGCCATTTTATGACCGTATCGGTACGTATCTGTGTGTATCGGTCGATACATACCGATACACACCAATACATACCGATACATACCGATACGTATCGATACATACTTAAATGTACATTTCACTTTAATTTTGAATTTTTCATTAAGTATCAGTACATATCGGTGAGTATCGGTGCGTATCGGTGGTGTATCGGTGCGTATCGGTGGTGTATCGGTGCGTATCGATACATAAGGGTTTTTAATTTTTCATGTATCGTATCGGTATGTATCGTGCCGATACCTACCGATACGGATACGTATCGGCCGATACGACACGATACGCACCGATACTTAAAACCATGGTATTAAGTATTATAAATCCTCAGCTTGGCCCTATGACAGAGCGGGGGCCAATGGGAATGCATGCAGAAACATCAACAGGGGTGGGATATTCACCTTTCATGAGGGGCAAGCTGGTCATTTCACCTCCCTATGTGTCTGGACGCAGGGCTCAAGTTGCCTTTCAGGAAACTTTTTTCTTCATACAATACAATCAGATTACATATGGCATAACAAGAAGAGATAAGCCAACCCCCCCCCCCCCCCCTTTTAATGTTTTTCTTTACCCTCCCCTTTGTGCATCTCCAGCTCCCCTGCCCCTGCCCCTCCCTCTCCCTTGGGTCTTCTGCAAGGTTCACCTGCATTCAATTCCATACCCGATACGTTCGAATGCTCCCATATCACACAGGTATCAGTATCGGTATGAGGATCACCTAAGTCCAATACAAATCGGCAATACACCCAAACTGATATCGATATTTAGAACAGCTGTCCCCAGAGAAAGAGAGAATTCCCTCATGAACAAAAGAGATTTAGCCTTTCTTATAAGAGAAATAAAACAAATATTATGTAGGCCTACACATGCAATAAAATCAAACAATATTAAAAATAAAATGTAATAAACGAGATTGATTATTATGAAAGACAATAATCTCACAAAACATCCAACGAATGGTTAATTATGTATAATATGCGATTCTGTGGTTTCTGCCTGGAAATAGCATTTTCCATTAATCATACGATCCAATTCAGATTTCTAAGTGGATGAACTTCATGATGCACCTGGAAATAGCTTTCTCAAAAAGATTAACCACTTAATTCATAATTTACTACAATCAGTTAAAATAAATGGGAATATTATGCATCAGCCTTGGAATCATCTACTGGATCAAGTAAGGTAATGAGCACCAGCTAATAAATATTCTAATAGTAAGCTATGGAAAACACCATCATCACACTAGAAGACAGCATTTTTCATCTGAAGAAAATCATTTTACATTTCAAAGAGTATGCTTTGAGCTTTGAGAGAAAAATAGAGTAGTTTCAGTAATCTGGGATTTCTCAGTGGAAATTTATGTCTGGCCTTGATTTGTGGTTGAGAGTTTTTAGTTTTTTCATTTTGTGGGTAACCCTTGATTGTTGAGTTTGTATGCTTCACAACATAGCAAAGTAATGTTTCATCAGGTCCTTAAATGAAGCCATCTAGGCAAGCAAACTTGGATAATAAATGTATTACAAACAATACTTAATAGGATATGAGTACACACTGAGGCAAGGAAACCTGACAGGAAATGTACTCTAAACTATTAAGGATTGGATAAGAACTTTAATTGGTATATTCTTTTATACTGATTGTCTCTTGTTTTCAGTGTTTGGGTGAAGCCCAAAAACCACAGTATGGGGGAGGTTTGATTCTCAATCCTGAATTTAGTGATGGCTTACAAGGATGGACTGTTTTCGGACATGGGAATATAGAGTTGAGGACATCTACGCAAGGAAACCAGTTCATTGTTGCATACAATAGAACTAACCCACAAGACAGCTTCTCACAAATGATATATTTGAAAGAAGGAATCTTCTACACTTTTTCAGGTAATTCTTCAGTCTTAACTGATATTCATGGCCAATGCATCTTATGAGTTGACACCAAAAGTCACAAGCTATTATAAATTAATCCAATAGAACCAACCATCATGGCAGTCGAGATTTGTCAACCCATTCAAGATCAACTCAGAGAAGCACAGCCAAGAGGGACTCAAACCGGAATACAAACCAGATTAGTAGCGACTGACCTGAAATATAAATAGACACTTTCGCAACTTACTCCAAGATGAAAGGCAGAAGACTTATTTCTGAAACATCAACACATTTGTAAGATATACAACAAAAGAAAAGATGGCATTTGTAGAAATATGGACCCTGTTCCAGTTGATTCAATCATTGTTGATTCAATATCTTCTTTATCCCTGTTCCAGTTGATGCATTTAGTTATTAGTTTCCTCTAGTGTTCCTCATGCACTTGTCTGCCCAACGATTTAGTATACACATTTTCACATCTCAACAATTAGACTTATGGCATTTTCAGCTTGGGTACAAATTAAAGGAGGTAGTAACACAATGGTGGTAGCTGCACTCAAAATTTCACAAGATCAAAATATGGTTGTTGGGGCTGTGGTAGCCCAGTATGGCTGCTGGTCTATGCTCAAAGGAGGCCTGTCTGTAAATTTCTCTGGACCAACTGAGCTTTACTTTGAGGTCAGATGTACTTAAGAATCTTTTGATCTTGTATAACTTTTCAGTTTTAGAATATGAGATGGCACCGCAATCAGCAATCTCTCTATATTTAAATGGAAATCAGATTTCTCAGACCAACAAATATTTCATAAATGATAGCTTACATCACCTATCTTTTAGATTAATGGAAGAAAATAAAAGGCATGGATATTTCATGCTTCATATAATCTAATATGTTTCATAGATCATACATCTACGTTTAACATTTTCCACAATCAACTTTTATAGAGCAGAAATATAGTCATTGAGATATGGGCAGACAATGTTTCTCTACAACCATTTAGCAAAGATCAATGGCAAAAGCAGCAAACAGATAGCATTGAGAAGGTAATGTATAAGGTCTCCTAGAATTTACATTATCAAAAACAGAAATTTCCAAGTGATTGACTATAACACAGAAGTGACTAATCTACACAGATTCGTAAGAGGAAGGTGCGATTCCATGTATCTGACAAAGAAGGAAAGATGATCCATAGTGCAACAGTCTCAATGGAGAGCTTAAGGCCTCAATTCCCACTCGGATGTGGCACTTCTGAGGCCATCCTCAGTAACAAGGATTATCAAGACTGGTTTACTTCCCGGTTCACTGCAACTACATTTGACAATGAAATGAAGTGGTACAGCACTGAAATCAACCGTGGGAAAGAGAACTACTCAATCCCAGATGCCATGGTAACCTTTTTCAAGGAACATAGGATCTCCATAAGAGGTCATAACATCTTCTGGGATGACCCAAGGTTCCAACCAAAGTGGTTGAAATCCCTACCTCCAGAAGAGTTGAAAGTTGCTGCACTAAATAGATTGCATTCAGTGGTATCAAGATACTCTGGTCAACTTATTGCATGGGATGTCATGAATGAGAATCTGCACTTTTCCTACTTTGAAGATAAGCTTGGGCCATATGCCTCAGCATATTTCTTCTACAAAGTTCAGCAGCTAGATCCAAGGACAGATCTTTTTATGAATGAGTATAATACATTGGAAAATGCAAAAGATTTAAATGCTACCCCAGCTATGTACTTGCAAAAGCTTAGGGAGATCAGGTCATTCGCTACCAACAAAGGAATGTTGGCATCAATTGGACTGGAATCCCATTTTGATGAACCCGATATCCCTTATATGAGAGCTTGTTTGGATACTCTCGGTGCTACCCAATTACCAATTTGGCTCACAGAATTGGATGTTACCAGAGGCCCAAATCAGGTACAATCACTGCTCCTTTTATCTCATTCTAAGATATATTATTCTAAAATTCAGCTTTGTTACTGATGCATTGAAATTGATAAACAAATAGTAGTGCAACCCAAATAATAGAAAAGCTATGGCAGGAAATAGGCTAGCTGGATATCTGAAAACAAGGCTGTGGGCCTGTGGCCACCAATAGACTCCAATTCTAGGGTCCTGAAATTAGGTTTCTTTTCCTTTGATGAATAAGTAAAGTTTCAATATTGGCTGTTTTCTGAAAATCTAATAGACTACATAACAAAAATCAAATAAGCATAATTTTATGCCGGAGATGGGATAATCTGGTAACTGGGCCCAGGCAGATATGGTCTGATACCATGATCTCACTGCTCTGATACCCTGATTGATTATGAGGAATGCTTAGTCTGTCAATATGACAGCCTCTTTGTTTATAATCAGTGACTTACAGGTACAAGTACTATAATATTAATATCCATAAGGACAGATTTACCTTTACGCCCATATTAAAAAAAACAATCTCAAGAATAGATAATAATTGGACTACGTTTGTGTTATGCTGAAATTGCAGTAGAAATGGAAGAAGAAAACACACTCCAAAGTATCAACCAACAGATCATAAGAGTTGGAGAAAAAGAAAACCCTAGTAGAGGAGAACTCTTATCTCTTAAAAACTCTCTGGCTTGTTACAAGAAACATACACAGGTAACTAGTTGATGGATTCTACTTCACAAACGCATATAGCGACCTCAACCCTCTCCCTGATGGGTTCTAGGAAACTAGAAATAATCCAAAACTTAAGAACCCACAAGATAAGCATATCCAATTTTATTTAATTATTTGAGAAACCTAGTAATATACAATGATTAAGATGTCTCAAAATACTGAAAATAGATAAATATAATCCACCAACCTGCATAAATTAATACTATCATGCAGGAAAACCACAAATAAAATTTCTCTGTAGGAAAAAAAAAAAATAATAACGTTCCATTCAAGATGTACAAGATTACAGGAAACAGCCTCTCCACGAAGCAGGGGTGTAAGGCTGTGTACATTATGAACTTCCCCAGACCCCGTAGTGGCAGGAGCATCATGCACTGGGTAATGCTCTTTTCAAGATTTGAAAGATTAAGGAGCTTTAGACCTATATAGTGTAGTTACACAGAAATAAGATACAAGCTCATTTAAACACATCTGAAATGATGAAATCAATCCAAAAAGTTCCACCAACTATGCCTCATTTCCAGGCTGGAAGCTCCTTCAAAAATCTTTCATACCTCAAGCCCGTTCGGCCAAAACCTAGCTTACGATTGGTGTTTAAAAATCTTTGGTTTTTTTCCTTCCACAGCACGTCGAAAATAGGAAAAGGGATCAAGTTCCCGGATAAATAAGCTCAAAGGAAGGAATCAGTAGCAGACCACAATCAACATTAGCAGAAAAGAGCTGTCTTACAAAATGGTGGTCCCTGAAACAGTCAGGGCCACAAGATAAAATCTCAATAATCCCAGACATTCAGGGATTGCATATAAAACTATCCCAAAAACAAAAATTAAGAGAGAGAGAGAGAGAGAAAATTTAATTCCAGCCCCAACCATCTCTCCTCAAAAGTGAAATGAATTGCTGCAAGAAGATGTCAAATTCAAAGCCCTCTAACATAAAAGTAAGATGTCATCAGAAGTTAACATAAAAGTAAAATGCCATCAGAAGTTAACATAAAAGTTAAATGTCATCAGAAGATATAAATAAAAGGATGATTTCCCCTTGCAATATTATGAATAATAGAGTGGTGGCTTAATGCACAAAAACATAATTCTGGAGACATTTTTTTCCATATAGTTTTAAGGCTGGAAATCTTTGAGGTTTATAGCTGAGATGAGATTATTCTGGAGGTGTTATTCAAGGTTTTGATTAGATTTATGTGAAGGATGGATAATTAGGATTCATCATTCATCCATGCAAGAAACCAGGATCCAATTAGTGGACTATAGTGAAATTCCAAGGCCGTTTCAGAATACAAGACCAATTTCATTGAACACTTTTCTAGAAGACAGAATAGAGATGCTCCAATACGTCTTTGTAGTAAAGCAGCACATATCAACCAGACTGAGAGATAAACAGAAGTGGTAAATCAATGTTACTGAACATTGGGAGACAGCATTCAATATCATGGTCAACAGGTATTCAAGAGACAACTAAAGACAATCCTCTACCATAAACATGAGGATGAATTCTCTTGACATGAAGGTGGTTAATGCACAACATGCCATAGCTGCCTATACATAGCAACAAAAGCAAGTTAAAGCCGCACAGTAAGACAATGCTTAATCCATTCTGTACAAATCTAGTTGATAGGATTCTTTTTCCTTGTCCTTCAAATAATTTCAGTTATAAGTATTGCCAGATATTGTTAGACTGCTTTAGGATTCTCTCTGAACCTTCAAGAGTTTCCCATGGCTAATACAGCAGTATTCCCCTTAAATCATTTTTAGATCCTTCTACAAGATAGCTCTCCTGTTAAATAATTTTTCTTCATCTTTGATGCAATAAATTATATTATTTTGATGGCCCTTCTGGGTGGCAGGCTAGATACTTGGAAGAGATAATGAGAGAGGCGTATTCTCATCCTTCGGTCCAAGGGATCATAGTCTGGGCAGGATGGAAACCCACAGGTTGTAGTAGGATGTGTTTAACAGATAACAGTTTCAAGAATTTGCCAACAGGTGATGTTGTTGACAAGTTGATCCAGGAGTGGAGTACTAACGTCTTGCAGGGTACAACAGACATCAATGGAATATATGAACACTCGGTTTTCCTTGGAGAATACCTTGTAACAGTCACAAATGCACAGAACACTACCTCACTTAAACAGACATTGGAGGTGACAAGGGAGCAGTCTGAAGCACTAGATGTGTTGATTGCAATATGAGAACAGGCCACCATGTCAAGACAGTATAAGAAATAGCTTGTATGGAGTAATAAGAGTTAAAATTGGGAACTGGACCCATGTTCAACCAATGCTATTTTTACTTTGGTCACTTAAGAGTTTGATTTGTTTTTATGCCCTCAAAAAATTTAGTCTGTTAAGGTTACTATATTGTAACCCATCTTAGTTTTGGATCAACTGACTACCAGAAAGTCATAGATGTGTGAAATCAAATGGGAAGCAGTTCTGCCAGAATAGGAGGCCTAGGGCGTTTCCCAGCATTATGAGTGTGCATAGGTACCTTCGCAGGACTTTTCCCAGTGCCTGTATGAACTTACTCTTGCCTTTGGAAATTCCACAGACAAAGGTCACATATTATTGGCCCCTAGGCCTCATTCCACTTCCCCAGTCATCCCCTTGTCAGGGATGTTCTTAGCAGAAAACCTCCCATAAATTAATTGAACTACATTAGAGAGGTGGTTTAGTCAACTACATGCATTGTTACGATGCTGTGAGTGTGGCAACATAGATGAGCAAGGAAATGCAAGCCAAAGTCAAGCAAGAAGAGGATAACAGTAGAAGGGGAAAAATAACTGAACTCATTCTTTCAGTTTGTAGTTCTATTGAGATCTATAAACTACTTGCCCCATAGTTACTATGGGTTAGATATGGCAAATTTTATTTAGATCTGTTTTAATCTCCAACTCCCCAATTTTTTTAATAGATCCATTGTCCTTGCTTGCGTACGATCACAAACTATTGACATGATGAGTCACTCATAAACATGACAACCAAAGGTTTTCCTGCACAAATCCCTTGTATCTTTCTTTCTGAATTCTTGATTGGAGTCTCCTTCTGAAATTAGGATAAGTTGCTTGCATCTCTCTGTGCTCCCTACACTTACTTTATTTTGAATCTATGGCCTTCCCAATCCTCACAAAGTGAAGGCAAGTATGCTTTGTCTATGCAAATTTGGATAGCCAAATTATGTGCATTTCCTCTTGCAATTATTCACTAGTCCAAAACAACGGGTTTGATTTTCAGAGAAACCATATTTATTTTGTAAAGCCACTACTGGATTTTCCTTTTACAAAACATTGGTTTGAAGAAGAATGGTTTTTGTTATTAGCAGTTATATGGTTTTCACAATCTTATGGGAGCTAGCTTCTCACCACCATTAGATTTCCACTTGCTTTGTTACCCTTTTGATCCCTTCAGAAAAGGAGGCGGGGTAAAAAGTCTGACCAAACTCTAATATCCTTACTGAGATCCATCTTTATGATAAATCCATAGTAACTTGCACTTTACGAAAGAGGGAAAAGAAAGCCAAGGAGAGTCATCTATGAAGGTACAGTTTACATGCCAATTAACTAATCAAATCTTGACTAAAGGCAAAAGAGAGATGATGACATCAAACTTTCTAGACTTGAAGACCTGTCAAACCTTGACATTGATACTTTTTTAATGCTTATCATAAGGTCCTAAAATTATATGGCATTCCTATTGCACCACTGAAAATCATCACTCATCCTTCCCAACAGGTCCATCAATGTTGGTGGTAATCACTCCCAATGGTTTTGCTACCTGAAATCAGCTAGCCCAAAGGGTTTGCCAAAGCTGGCAATGGTCTTTCCCTTCAAGTTATGTTATCACTTATCACTAGTGATCATCTTTTATGAGCAAGATGCATTCTGTCACAATCATCTTCCCAATCATGTGTCACCATTAACCATAGAACTTCACCAACATACTTGCTGCTGGAAAGCAAGCTTTCCCCAGCAAGATCAACACTCTGCTCTGCACAAATTCAGTACTAGCACTGGCCCACTCTATATTTTGTTTTATATTGCAAGACCTAATGGCAGTATAACAGGATCTACATAATATTGGCATGGGTGGGCCTGAGATCTTTGCGATGACATTGACAAAACGATTGTAGGGGGACATAATTTGCATTTATCTACAGTTATTTTATATTTTTTCATCTCCATAACCCTTATTGAACGGGTTTTAAAGGATTTATAAAAGAGTCTCTTCCGTGTGAGATGTTTTATGTGCATCTTCTTGAGGTCTACAACTGACATTAAGAGGCTCCATACACTGCTGCTCTATATAAGTGACACGATGTGTGAGTTGTGTCATCATCTCTATGAGGCATAGTTGTCAAGGCACTGCCAAGGCGAGTGCCTTGGCATCCAGGTGGTTTGCATAGGGCCTAGGAGGTTGTCGCTTTATTGCATTGTATGTCGTCTTATGTTTTGGAACCTATTTATAACGATGCCTTGGCGTCCAGGTGGTTTGCCTGGGGCCTAGGCGACTGTTGTCTTATTGCACTGCATGTCACGTATTGGCACTGATTTATGATATTAAAATACAATTTAAGCAAATAAATATACTTAATATATTATTCATAAATAAGCAAAAACCCATATTCGAATCCAATAAAAATAGTTTAAAAATCAAATTCCAAAATGATAAAAAGTCAACCCCCAGTCGAAGAACAAAAACTAGATTTTTTGTTATAGGGGCGATTTTCAACTTTTAAATGCGGAGGTTTTTCTCAATTCTGAAAATTTTATAAATCTTATCATGGTAAAACATCGTCAAAAACTAAAAGTCCAATAAAATAATATTTTTTTTTGATATCCATACGATTATTTTAATTCAGGTGATTTTAATAGCATTCGTGGCACTTTAAAATAAGTTTGATCGAAATATAAATGTGTCATTACAACTCATATTTAAGTAATTTTAGACTTATTGGAAAGCTGATAGGTCTGTAGATTGCTGCCTACCATGGCTCTGATACAATTGATGATGTTTATTAGTCAGAAAAGGCGAACACTAGAAACCAGATTCGCAATGAAACTGAAAACTGAGAACATTGGTAGAAATTAAATAGGATCAGAACTAGAAAACCATATATCCGATGGGACTGAAAATAATACAGAATGTAGCTCCTAATACGGTCAGTACATGGTTAAAATATCAAAGAAAGATGATGGTTAGATTAAGAGAAACATACAAGAACAGAAATTAAAAAATCAAGAGATAATTAGAAACTTGAAGAAAAATAGCTAGAACTCACAATGGCTGAT
Source organism: Macadamia integrifolia (assembly GCF_013358625.1). Lineage (NCBI taxonomy): Eukaryota > Viridiplantae > Streptophyta > Magnoliopsida > Proteales > Proteaceae > Macadamia > Macadamia integrifolia. Next base: position 8,242,137 of record NC_056567.1, on the reverse strand, counting down.
TGGAAGAACACCAAATTTTGGTCAAAGGTAGAAAGGGAAGAGTGGGAATAACAAAATAAAATTTAAGGTCCATCTGATGGCTAAATACGTAGAAATAAGAGACTGAAGGATGGTCATATCAGAAAATCACATGACAGTAGACTTGAATAAAACCTGCAAAATATTATGCGAAGAATAAAAGCAAGTATAGATATAAAAGTAAAACACAAAATAGAGATCAGAAGTCAACAAAATAGGTCACAGTTGGATGAGTAAGCTTGCTGGAAAATTCTGCAAAATAGTAGGAAGAAGAAGGGGTTAGAAGGAAGGGGGATATGACCAGGGCTTCAACACCTAGGTCAACAGCTGAATCACCACTGCAGAGATACTCACATAGAGCATAGTTTTCTCAAGCATCAAAATCTGTGGGCAAGTGTTCTGTTCTTCTTTATTTATAAAAACTGATTGCTAGTTTAAAAAAATAGAAACCACTAATGGTCTCAATGACTAAGAATATCCTAGTCAAGGATCAAGGACCTTTGCAAAAAGGAGGATCGAGCAGTTTCCCTTCGCCCACGGTGAAGGGGCAATCCCTTCCCTTGTCAAAGAGTTTGGGTGTCTTGGGATGGGTATCAAGAACAGTTGAAAGGGCATTATCAACTTCATACAGTGGGGAATAGAGTAATAATGACCCTAGATGGGTGTACTTTTCCTTCACCCACGATGGAGGAAAACTTTCTCCCTGCAAGAAAAGGAAAATTTCTAAAATAAAAAGATACTCTCAGATGTAATTACTTATTGACAGAGTATTCTACATAATAGAAACTAAATAAAATCTAGGATCATAACAAAGCTCCAGTATAGCTGTCCACTGACCGGCCCACACAACTACTTGTGAACAGTACCAACAAACTTTCTTCTTCCTGAACTGCATCACATGCAAGCCCTTCCCCACCCCAAATGCAGGCCTGAGTCGCCTGACATCCCAAATATCCCAGATCCCTACTGCAATTGTTAATGGATTAGGAGCCTACTTTTTCACAATGGTCGCCTGAGAACAACTTTCTTGCAAATAAAACTTCGGAATTAGTTGCACTGGAATTTCTTCAAACGGGTGTACGCTGGGAAATGTTTCTGAAGCTAACCAACATTGAATTTGACAAAAAGGACATGATCCTCACAACTATTGCACTTCATTTAGCCCTTTCCACCATATCCCAACCCAGATTGCTCGTCAGTGCACTCAGTAGCCTTACCAGTGCCCAACTTTCCATGCATATTCAGTGACAGGAGCAGTCACCACGAAAAAAATAAAATGGGTTCTCAAAACTACATTTATGTTCACTAATAAGAACATCCAGGACTCCAAGAGAATACAAAACAAAGTTGGAGCTGGTAGACATGCTAGCAAGCACCATAATGTCAGAGACCTCCATTTTTACATTGAAGAAATACATGAGTGGTGTATCAATCTGGAATTGACACCTTTAAGCTTCCAAATGTGGCTTCAACTCTGCTCTAAGTGGTGATTTTTATCTAAAATATGGACTACTATTATCCGCTCCCATAAGCCAGCTGACCACGCCCCAATTATTCCTAAAAAAATCAATATCAAAAACTGAGTCAGGGATAACAACTACTACTAGAAATATATCTTCTCGTCTCTGTTAGCATGAAGAGGAGAAATACAATCACAAACCACTGCAGAGTATAGATTCCATAATGATTGCATCCAATGAAGTTCTGAAATTATCTACGATTTTATGAAAGTATTTTTGAGTAATCAATATACGGCTTCCTTTAAAATTTCAAAAAAAAAAAGTGTAATCAATCTAAGGTTACAATAAGAATAGCCTCATACCCTAAGAATTATATGTCCCTATTAAATTTAGCCACTAAATACACAATTTTTGACATATGCATCACAACTGTATCTTTGAAAGCATATAAGACACATGTTAACCTGTTTATGCATTTTGCATGTTAAGGTGAACATGAATCACTTCCATCGGCTGAAGCAAGAAGTCTCAGATTATCACCTTACTAGATGGTCAAGCTTCATCACTAGACAGAGCACATATAGTTTTTGTTAACTTGGTACCATTTCTGTCTGGAAATCATATTGGTTAAAAATGTGTCTGAGAGCTCAATACAAATAATTTCTGTGAAAATTATTGAAAACATTAGAATGGGAAGGAACTACCTACTTTCAGATTACACTTCTTATACAGAATGTCCAAGAATATTTTTCTTTGGGAAATTAAAAGATGATCCTAAACTTTTCTGTCCCCTGAAGCCAGAAAAAAGAAATACAACTGAGCAAAATAAAAATCTAAAGTGAGGTAAAAAAAAAAAAAAAA
>NC_056567.1:8239292-8239778 GCF_013358625.1 Macadamia integrifolia | reverse complement strand
CCTCCCCTCCCCTCCCCTTTTTTTTGATAAGCAACAACAGAGACTGTAGAGATGAGAATGCTGAGATGAGGTTGAGCAAATGTCATTTGAGGTGCAAACAAATGTGCAATGGAGATCTCTGAATGCATCAATAAGGAGAAGCAATATAATTCATACTGGGAAACTAAAAGAACAATAGGCAGGCCACCAGCTCAATAAAAGCATTTTCAATATCAATAATTCAAAGCATAAGAATAGTTTAAAAAATAAAAAATAAAAATAAAAATAAAAAAAAAAAAAACAAAACTACCTACATTCATATTCCACCACTTATACAGAATCAAATGATGACCCTAAACTTCTGCCTCCTGAAGCCCCAAAAAAGAAGCCAAACTGAGAAAAAAAATAAAAAATAAGGTAAAATATAAATTAGAAAGAAAGAAAGGAGAATAGACAAACAATGATGCCTTCCCAACATAAACTTTTTTTTTTTTTTTCTCTTTCCTT
>NC_056567.1:8238443-8239272 GCF_013358625.1 Macadamia integrifolia | reverse complement strand
TTTCCTTCAATAAGCAACAAAGAGAATTAATTCAAATATCATACAAAGACCAACTCACATTTACAAGTACAAACATTTGAAGGAAATTAAAGAAATATCGTGTAGGTCACTTAAATGAACCAGGGAAAGCAAGGAGAAAATGAGTTGAAGAGGAGAAATCGTGAATTTGGGAATAGAGTACTGGGATTCTGGAAACTTGTACTTGGCTTGCTGAGTTCCTCGAAATCTCCTTTACGGAGGATGGGAATGGAACAGAAGGTGAGGATGCTCCCATATTCACACTAATGCGAAAGAAGGAAGTGTGGAAATCCAGTGAAACAGTACTGACAACTAAAAGAAGAACAGAAGAGTTACAGAAATGGATTAATCGATTGGAATATGACTTAAAACCAGAAGACAAAACGAACCCCTTGGCTTTCAAATAGAGAATATACAGATGTTAGATGCTTAGTATTCTCAAGTAGCAGAACCACAGATAACTGAAGCAGAAGAGATGCACATAAATGAAAACCAATTGGAATATGACTTAAAACCAAAAGACAAAATGAACGCTTTGGTTTTCAAATAGGGAATAAACATACGTTAGACATTTAGTATTCTTAAGTATTGTTGCAACTTATTATTCTAGAAAACAAATAAGATTGCTACAAAATCATAATTGTATTTAGCCATAACATGTTTCTGTGAACGTCTTCACAGAAGACCCTCAAACTTCTTCTTGGGCTGGCTTTCTTTGGGTAGACCCTTGATTAGCCGGAAGGCTTTGTCTGTTGGTTTTCTTTTCTTTTCTTTTTAATATATTTTCCATTCACCCAAAAAACACCAAAAA
>NC_056567.1:8223446-8238423 GCF_013358625.1 Macadamia integrifolia | reverse complement strand
TTTTTTTTTTTTTTTTTTTTAATTCCCGCTATAAAAAATGTAAAGAGATTTAGGCAGAACAGCTCAATTTACAATACTAGGGCAGTGCTCTTCAAGGGAATAATGTAAAACTGCTCAATATCTCTTAGCCTACAAATGATCTTCCTACCAAAAATCTGTACATGTACAGTTTCCTCCTCTGAAAGTGTGGAAACGCGATCTATCTCTTACAACAATCTCTATATGGAAAACTAGTGAAATGGCTTTCATAGCTGAATGGCAATCCTCACATATCCTTAGATTTTTTACTATCCGAATTGGGGTCTGTGCTTCAGTAATTAGCAGTCCAAAAGCCACAGCCAACTTCTCACTGTGCCAAGATAAAGCTTGCTCTTTCTCCTCCTCAATCAAATCAAACAGCACTTGTTTTGTGTTAGGAATATAACCTCCATAGATGGTTATGATTTTCAATACCTCATTTAACTTGTCATGTATCTCCTCAATTTGGGGATGCAGCCTGTCACCAGCAAGGAATTCATGAATAACACCATGAACCTCAATCCAACTACAACCAGGGCTGAATTTATACCCTCCCATGTTCATTGCATTCCTCAATCCAGTGACCTTGTCCCATTGGCCTAGAGATGCATACAAATTTGAAAGAAGCACATAACCTCCACCTTGACTACTAGAATCCAATTGGGCAATGTGATCTATGATTCGCTCCCCATAGCTAACATTACCATGGATTCTACAAGCACTAAGCAAGGCCCTCCAGATCACAACATCAGGCTCCATAGGCATCCTCTTGACAACTTCAAATGCCCTTTCCAACTGCCCTGCACGACCAAGAAGGTCTATCAAACACCCATAATGCTCAATCTTTGGTACAATTCCCCATAACCGTTCCATGTTATAAAAGATAAAGCAACCATCCTCTACTAGACCAGAATGGCTACATCCAATCAAAACGCCAAGAAGAGAGATGTTATCTGGGTTAATACCTTCTGCTAGCATTTGAAAGAAAACTTGAAGAGAATCCTTACCAAGACCATGCATTGATAGCCCTGAGATTAAGCTTGTCCACGTAAGGACATCTCTTTTGGAGATTCCACTAAAAATTAGATAGGCAGAGTCTATCCTCCCGCATTTTGCATACATATCAATTAGAGCAGTTGAAATGTTGGAACTCTGTGGCACTTGATGTTTATCTATGTAAACATGAACCCACTTTCCTTGGTCTAAGGCTCCAAGATGAGCACAGGCTGACAAAACACAGACAAGAACTGCTTCATTAGGCTTGACCTTATCATCAGACAACATCTCATTGAAACACCGAAGTGCATCATTGTACCTACCACTTCCGACATATCCTGCAATAATAACAGCCCAAGAAACATCATTCCGCTCAGGCATCTTATCAAACAACTTATGAGCTGTAACCAAATTCCTAGAGTTAGCATATCCACGAACAAGACTTGTCCAAGTGACCACATCTCTGTTAGGCATTTCATCAAAGACCTTATGGGCATCCTGTATCTTTCTGAATATTGAATACATGTTAACTAATGAATTGCGAACATAAATATTAGATTCACACCCATACTTTATAACTAGCGCATGAACATTTTCTCCATAAGCTACCATAGTTGGATTGCGTGAACAGGCAGTGATCACAAAAGTGAAGGTGTATTCATCAGGGATTTCCAACATGGGTCTTCCAATTGCAAGCATCTGATGCAAGATATGGAATGACTCTTGGGAATTGGGTATCTTGGAGTATGCTTGGATCATGAGGTTACATAGGAGAGTTGATGGAGAAGGAGAAGAATAATTAACAAACAAGAACTGTGCATAGCTTAGATTGTTATTGGAGATACAAGAGCAAACAAGTGCTCCAAGTATAGATTTGTTCTGAGATAAGGCTTTTTTGATGATCTGGGCATGTATTTGTTTGAGTTGCGACAATGTCAAGCAGTGCTTCAGTAGTTGAAAAAGTATTTTTGGATTAGGGAGGAAGAATAAAGTTCGATTGATGGATAATGAATGGATAAACTGAGGAATTGGAATGTTAAAAAGCTTGGGAACTGTAACGAGACCCTTCGTCTTGAGTATGTAAGGTGAGATCAGACGCATTTGGTGGAGTAGGTATATGAAAATCATTAACTTCGAGATTGGTTTTTAGACTGCACATATGAACTAATTGAAAGGGAGAAAAGAACAAAAAATATCAAATGAGGAAATGGCACTACAAGCTCTTTCACAGAAACCCACAAATTCTCATTTTCTTCTGCAATTTCTTTTGGATTTTCGGCTTCCAAAGAAGAAATTGGGGGTATCAATTCAAACGTGAACATTTGAACATATAAATAACTTCAAAATAATTATTTTATCTATATTTTACCATCAAAGTCTATAATTTTAAGAAAAATAAATAAAAACCTCATTTGAAAATTTTGATTACAACATTTTATTTTATTTTTTGGTGAATTTGATTATAACATTTTGTAAGAGTGTAACATGGTTTTTTTTTTTTCTTAAGGTAATTCACATAATTACAAAAATTTTAATGGATAAATTTCATCCGAGGCACATAAAATGTTAACAAGTATACTTTGGATCCTAATCACAAATGGTGTTAAGAATGTGTTAACAATTAAATCCTAATCTCAATTTAATGGGATTGGCTACATGGATGTTCCAACCAATATTCTTTATTACATATATGCATCAAATTACATTCTAATTGAAATGTTCAATATCACATTTTTACTAAAAGAAATGGGTAGATATGCTGTCTATTTTTTAATATTAATTTGTTTCATCTTTGATCCAAAGGTGCAAGTTTAAATTTTGTTAATAGAACGGAAAAGAGATTGTCTATGTGGAAAGCTATTTTGTTTAACCGTACAAAATGTATTGTCTTAACCCAATTGTTTTTTTCGTCTATACTTTAATATTTGACTCATATCATAGATTCACATTGAAAACTTGCAATAAGCTTAATTCTATTAGTTTTTGGTTTGGTCTGTCAGTGGAAGGAAAAAGACTAGCCTTACGTCATGGAAATGAATTTGTACTGCTGTAACGTGAGAGGTTTGGGGTTGAGATCTTGCTTCTTTTCATAATACAACATTTTGTTTATCAAATTTGCATGTGGGGCTCAGTATTAAAAGCCAAGTATTTTCCTAATGTGTTTTTTGTTAGATAACTCAGCGTGTTTAAGAAAGGGTCTTGGACTTGGAATAGTTTCACTAGTGTCTTGCATTTTCTTTGGAAAAATCGTTTGTATGCGCATAGGGGATGGTTGCATTATAATTATTTTGATCGATCCTTGGATTCCTAGTTTACAGTTTTTTCATACTCCATCTTTTGTCCCCATGCATCATTAGTTCGCTTGGGCAAGCATATTGCATCTTCTATCAAAAAGATTCCTCCTCCCTACAATTTGGATAAGTTATTTTGCCCTTTCATTAAATCTGGTTTATTATGCACAAAAGTTGCAGCTTCTTTTATAGCTACAGATTGAGGGACTCATGATGTCTCAAGACAGTTTGGCAATATAAAATTGGCGGTGGTTTAAGTGGAAGGTCAACATTCATCCTAAATTTAAGTTGTTCTTATGGAGAATATCAAATAACGGAATTCTAACAAAGGTTAGTATGTCTATACGGCCATCTAGTGATGATAATTGCCTTCTTCTTCTTTTTTTCCATTAATATTGCTTCTTTTTTCAACCATGTGAGCTATTAATTTATTGAGAAATCACCATAGGGAATGAGGAAGTGTATGAGAAAGATATGGCATTTGGTGAAAATTTCTATGAAAACTTAAGGTATACCCCAAATTCTTTTTTTTTTTTTTTTTTTTGCAAAAAAAAAAAAAAGGGTGCTCCATGGTAGTGATCATAACCCCCAGGACAACCCCCCGTATGGCAAACAGTGCTTCCACAGGACCAATGGGCGATAGTGGGTATACCCCAAATTCAAGGGGTTCTTTTTGTCCCTTGAAAAGAGTTAAATGAGAGAATTCCTTGTCAATCAATAATAGCTCGATGGGAATTGGAAAGGAGATATGTGTCTTGTGTAATCAACAATTTCAATCTGATTTCCATCCCTAACCACTGTCTTTGTTGTAACTCTACTGAATCTGTGGAACACTTATTTTTCACTTGTCTTTTTTCATACTCAGTGTAAAAAAGAATTCTTAGAAATTGTTAGCCTTCCTCAAGAATTATCCTTCCTTTTGACAAAAAGTTAAGATAGATCTTGAGCTCTTTCAATGGAAAACCATCATGTGATATCTTGGGTAAGCTTGTTTTTAGAGCAATGGTTCATCATATTAGGTGGGAAAGAAATAAAAGAAGATGAACATCGTCTTCTTGCACAATTGATTAAATATGCGAAGGTATATCCTTTGAGATTAAGAATAAAATTCCTCACAGATTTACGGTGTGCCTTGATTCTAGTAGAAACAAACACTTTGCCCTCACTTGGGATCTCCCAATTGTTTCCTTCCCCCCACCCCACACACACCCACTCCCTGAATTTAATGGTGTCATCCACCACATTTCCTTTTTAGGTTGTTTCTCCCTCCCTTTTTTGCTATCTCCCCCTTGTTCTGATGAAACACCACACACCACGCATCCAACACACCAACACACACGAATCCTAATTTAACACATTTTCACACACGTGGTTAAGGTCCCCATTTGACTTGCCCTTGGCGAAGATTTTTTTTTTTTTAAATATATTCTATATCATCCATAGAAAAAATATATAAATGCTGCATTCAATCTTTTTTACACATCACCACACAATGTGATTTCAGAAGAAGAGTCTGGGCTGGGGGACATTGGGACTTTGAATTGAGTTGTTTTGTATCATTGCTATAACAATTTACATTATCTGGTTGTACAAGAATCAAGTGATTTTCCAAGCTGATTCTTTAGGATCATTGCTAAGAACTAATGTCGAACAATGTATCATTGGTTTAGATTTTACCAAAAAAAAAATCATTGGTTTAGATATTTCCCCTTATCGATCTAAGGGAGAACTGGATATGTCACTGCTTTTAGGCAATTGAGACTTTTAATACATTTGGAAATCCAACCATGAATCCCTTCCCAATTCTATATGCTAGTAATTATGAATTTTCTTCTAAAGAAGCCAGTTGGGCTACAATCATTTTTTTTTTTTTTTTTAACAGAATAATTTTTGAGGGGCTTGGCTATGATGTGGCAAGAGACAAGGTCAAAATCGAGGCCATAGACTTACTCATGGAGATCCAAGCAGTGAAGCAGGTGTGTAGATGCGATACATAGAAATAGAGATATGAACATGTTCTAGGAAAGCTAGGACTCATAGATTAAGTCTAGGGAGGTTTAATCAAAACCTAATTTTATTTGGTTTATTTTATTATTATTATTATTATTATTATTATTATTATTATTATTATTATTATTAGGGTAATTTACAACGCCACCCCCTAGAGAATGCCAATATTAGAGGGACACCCCCTCTCTTTCACCAAATTGGACTTAGACCCCCTACCGTCAGTCAACGTTACATAATATACAAAGAATGCTGACATCAGCAGTTAATATTTTTTCTAAATTCCATTTTGCCCTTCAAAATAATGGAGTACCAAAATTGCCCTTAATGGTTCTATTCCCAAGTCAGCCTCAATGAGTTGAGAAGAAGAACGGGTAGGCTTGCAGATCGGCGGCTGCGAACACTCTTTCGACGACGGCGACGACGGCGACGACGGCGACTACGGCAGCGAACCCCCTCCAGCGACTACGGCGGCGAACCCCCTCCAGCGACTACGGCGGCTGCGAACACTCTTTCGACGACGGCGACTACGGCAGCGAACCCCCTCCATGACGGCATATTCAGGTTCGTGGGTCTATCTTCGGCGTCTCGTTGAGAGAGAAACCTGATCGCTAATTTTGAGATCAATGATGGCGGGCTTTGCTGTTACGGTCATGGGAGTGCTGCTTTACATCCGGGATAAGAAGAGATCCAGAATTGCAGCTTATTAACCCATTTATTGATTTCAATTAATTAATCGGTGGCCGTCATCTCGGTTATGCATATGAAGAACTGCAATTTTTTGTCCAAAATTCTCACCTTATTCTCTCCAATTTTAAACCCCTTTTCCCACCTAATTCATCAATTTTTAGCAAAAAAGAAACAGTAGATCAACAATTGAATAATGGGATCAAATTTAATCGACAAGCCTCTCTGTCTCCCTCTTCAGGATATTTACAAGATGGTTGGTTAGTGTTTACGAGGCCAATCTGCAAAGAGATTGATGTGCACAGGATCGGTGGGCAGAAATAAAACAATCCCAAGGCAGAGTCTTTGTATAGTTCTACTTTGCCGTCGAGCTTGCAGTTGAGCACACAAAATCCCAATAGAGAACTAGAGATCAAAATGGGGAAAATAGAGAAGAGAAAAAAAAAAACAAAAACAAAAACAAACAAACATATCTTCTCGCCTGCGACAGAAACTGGATGGGAAGCACTACTCGCCGGGGACAAAAGGAGAAGTATTTTCCGGCGACTGCCCTCTCTATCTCTGCTGGAACTCGTCTGAACCCTTGGTCGCAGGTAGGGAGAAGAGGAGAGAAGGAGAGAAAGAGAGAAGGAGAGATAAAAGGGTAAGGAGGGGTATTTTTGGGATAATGAAAAATGTCTAATTTATTAGTTTTTACTCATAAGGGCAAAAACGTCATTTCAAAGCATCATATAACGTTGACTGACGGTAGGGGGTCCGAGTCTAATTTGGTGAAAGAGAGAGGGTGTCCCTCTAATATTGGCATTCTCCAAGGGGTGGCGTTGTAAATTACCCTTATTATTATTATTATTATTATATTTTTTATTTTTTTTTATTTTTGCTTAAGATCAGCAAATGAATTATATCAAAAGATGAAAGAAAAAATACAATGGACTATGATGACAGCCCAAAACCATAAACATAGGACCAACAATAGTTTTTATTTTTATTTTTATTTTTATTTTTATTTTTTATTTTTATGTTTAATAAGTTGTACAGTTTTTTAATACATTTTTTCATTTATAATGCTAACTCCCCAATACTCTTACCTAGCTATAAAAAGGATCTAAAAAAAAAAAGGATTGTATATTTCAGCTAGTCAGCCAAAGGGCTTCTCTTGAGCATAAAAGTCACGAAAATACTACCCTAGTGTTAACCTTCATTAATTCTTTATGAGTGAATATAAGCTTATATGGGAGTATATTATCAATTTTTCAGAAAAATACCAATGCCTAACTAGATTCAAGAAATTATCCACATTATGAATTTAACTGTCATAAAAAATTTCTACCAAAATGATGAAATCATCTGTTTGAACAAATTAACGGATATCGGGATCAAGTACCATTCTTGGACTAGCTAGTGACAATATGAATTGACCAATTTGTAAAACATTCTTTATTTCTTTGTTTGGAAGCTTAGCCCTTCTGCTATTTTTTCTAGTTCCAATTTACTTACGTGTTGCTCTCTAAGGTAAGACTCTCAATTTGTGATGAGAGAGATAGACACATGATATGTTGACGTAGCTATGTTACAGTCGACAGGAAACCCTTTCCCATTATTTTATTTAGTGTTTAGTAGGTTGTACATTTTTTTAAATAGATTTGGTCATTTATTATGAGATTATTCCCATGGTTGACATCTAATATAGAGTTGAGAAGTTGGAATAAAAGAACTACCCAATTGCCTATAGAGTATAGACACTTGGACGGGTAAACTGCTACCCAACAAAAATCCAACAGCATGCATTGTGTGAATGATACTATTGTGCCTATTAATTGAGGTCAGATCCTCTCTTAAACGATGGCCTTCTGCAACAATCTCACACTAATTAACCTAGCAACGCCCAAACATAAATGAGGCGACAAGCTAGTCAGCTAAGGAGAATACGTTTTTCTTTGTGAAGACTTTTTATTTTTAAATAAAATAAAATAGAAATCCCAATAGAGAATGATCTAAAACCCATCTTAAATATCTAAGAGTCAGCCTCTAAGTACATGCACCCACGTTGTATGATAAAAAATTTCAACCACCACCCACCCACGTCGTCGCCATTTAGAGGAAGGCCTCACCTTAGACAAAAAGAAACAGGGGAGAGAGAGAAAGCAACCCAGCTCATCCTATCTTCATTCTTGACAGCCATGATCGATACCAGGAAGAGAATATACAGAAGTGAAGAAAAGAGAGAAAGGTATTCAATTAGAGTTACAGAGACAGAGAACAGAAGCCACTACATGAGCTGAACAGATCAGAAATGAATGTGCATATTAAGCTTTCTTTTGGGTCTTCCCTTGTCCTTCTTGTGGAGGTGGCGGTGGCGCTAGCAGCTCTGTTGCAATGTGCAACGGCGAAGACAACCCATGTTGTAGGTGATAGTTTAGGATGGACACTAACTTCTGACGGTCCCATCACTTACTCAAACTGGGCTTCTTCTCAGACCTTCACCGTCGGTGATGTTATGGGTAAAATAACCTTTTGTTAGGTTTCACACGAAAGAAATTATCCTAGACTTATAAAGATTTAGGCACCCTCTTTTTAATGACTAGCTTTTTTTTGTTTTTGACTTTTGCAGTGTTCAACTTCATCACTGGAATACATGATGTAGCTGAAGTATCAAAGGCGAGTTTCGATGCATGTGATTCAATTCAAACCATCGGTTTCGTTATCAATAAGGGACCAGCAAGAATCATCTTAAGATCCACAGGAGAGCACTACTTTATCTGTACCGTCATCGGACATTGCTCGTTCGGTCAAAAGCTCGCCATCAATGTCACCGCTGCTTCTAGACATGCCAACCCTCCAACTGACTCTCCTCCTCCGTCTAAAAGCCCTATGTCTGCAACAAGACCAGCACTATCTATAGCACCTGAACCTGCCAATTCTCCAGCAGTACTAACTCCTTCTCCTGCATATGTTAGCCTTTCTCCCATGTCACCAGCCCCAACCCTATCAGAAGCACCTGGACCCGCAGCCAATCCTTTAGCTGGAATGGCTTCTCCTCCATCAATGAATCTTTCACCTACTTTGGCTCCAACCCTATCTAGAGCACCCGGACCTGGACCTGGACCTGCCAATCCTGTTGCCAGAGTTGCATCTCCAACATCTGTTGTTAGCCAATCGTCTATGTTGGCCCCAGTAGCCTTGGCCAGAGTCCCAGCAACTTATTTGGTTGGAGATAGCTTGGGGTGGACCATCCCTCTTGGTGGTTCCATCACTTATGCCACTTGGGCTAATGGCAAGACTTTTTTCGTTGGAGACACACTATGTAAGACTGACACTGTCTTTCCCTCTCTTGTCTTAAAATTTTTTTGATAATGTAGCAATTAACTAAACAAGTGTAAGAAATAACTAATGTGAATCAAAGAGATAAGAAAACATTAAAGTGCAATGGGATTTATTCTGTGATGGCATTCTTGCAACTAACTTAATTACTAAAACTGTTTTTGAAGTGAATTTTGACTAATGAGATAAGTGTGGCTTTGACCAACTCAAGTCGATTATTTTTTAGGTAAAACTCATGTTTATTCAAATGTAAAGAACATGCTAAACATCACATTAACACTTACATTGTGTTTGGTATGCATTTTTGAAATGCATTCTAAGTCGATAATGCATTCCTAGAAACAATACCAAACAAACCCTTAGTCTTCCACCCATGATATTAAATATGTGAACCCACTGTTTATAAAACTCATATTTGTCATATCTTCTTTTCAACCTCAACAATTTTGTGGTCCTGAACATCTCATCCTCTAAATAACTTTACCCTAAATCATGGTAAAGGAGAATGAACTATTGATTAGCTATTAGGGGTGTCAAAAAAGCCTAGTCAACCCAAACTTGACCTAACCCTCCCTCAGCCCGAGCAAGGCTTAGGCTAAGATTTCAACCCATAGGGTGGGCTAGGGTTGAGAATTTCAGGCTCAAGCTGGGTTGGTCTGGGCTTGGGTTGAGGTCTCAACCCAACCCAACCCAACCCAACCCAACCCTATAATAATAGAAAAAGATCTGCAAAAAAACTTTTGTTTTCCATAATCTACATATATACGAAAACCTTAGTCTTTGGCTTTTGCAATGTATCAAAATCAAGCAATTGAGTAACCAATGCATTGGGATGGGTTGGACTAAGCCCGACAGGGTTAGGTCTAGGCTAAGATATCCCAATCCGACCTAGGGCTTGGTTGGGCTTGGGTTGAGTTAAGAGACCTAAGGGTTGGACTAAGTTTTAATTAAAAATCCATCCCAACCCGGCCATTGACACCATATCAGCTATGCTTTGAAAGCTTTTGAAATCATATGATGGACTATTTGAACTCAAGGATGTGTCAGACATGATTTCTTAGAACGCATTCCAATAACACATACCAAACGCATCATTAACATACTTATTTTGGGTGTAGGGTCCTCCATCATACAAACCCACCAATGTTAGCTAATGGAATTGGTGACAATGAAGCAAAATCACTAATCAATGTGAAATATGGGTCTTTTTGGTTGAAAAGATAATTAGATTTTGAGTTTTGTTTAATTTATCTAATATCCATTTTGTTTTAAAATATACAGGCTTCTACTTCCAAAGTGGACAGCACGATGTTGTGGAAGTACCAAAGGGAGGTTATGATGCTTGCGACTCATCTACTACCATTGGCCCCATACTTAATACAGGAGGTCCTGCAAGAATCACTCTCAAATCACCAGGAGAGCATTTCTTTATTTGCTCCTACCCTGCACATTGCTCCTTTGGCCAAAAGCTAGCCATTAACGTGACTGCCATGACCACAGCTGCAATGCCACCAACCATGAAAGCTTCACCTCCATCCATCTCCCCTTCTATTGCAACTCCTCCAACCTTTGCCACTTCTCCATCAACCACTCCTTTACCTTCCACCCTTCCCACCTCAGGTCCTTCTCCTCTTTCGGTCAGTACTCCGCCAACACTTGGCCCTTCTCCATCAATAACTCCTTCTCCATCTAGTTCAACTTCTCCTGTAACTTCTCCAACTTCTGCTGCTTCTCCTCCTCCATTCACCACCCCTTCTCCTGCGTTAGCTCCTTCCCATTCTAGAGCACCGGAGACTTACACGGTTGGAGACAGTCTAGGATGGGTGCTCCCTATTGGTGGTCCATCTGTTTATACAAATTGGGCTTCTCACAGGACCTTTGCAGTTGGAGACACTCTATGTATGTCATCTTCTCTCCTCACTCTAAAATTTAATGGCTTATTGTGGTGGAATGATTAAAATTAGACTAGTCAAAAGCAGCCCAGGTTGCAGCCAACGAAATAGAATCATAGAGGCAGGTTTGAAAATACCCTCTTAGGATGAAATTTTCCACTCATATCCCTGAGATTCCATTCCCCTAGTTGTTACCAAGGGTTACAGGTTCTGATTGACTGCAACCCAAGCAGCAGCCAAGTTTTGTTCGTTAAAAGCAAGCATAACTCAAAACTCTGCACATACAGGTCAGGTGTCAACACCAGTCCCATTTGCTGCCATTTAAAAGACAAAGAAAGGCATTTATGAAAGTGTATCAGATAGGTTGAGAGAGCGGATCAAGTTCTCGTACAAAAACGTATGTACTGATCCACACAGATGGAACTAATCTCAGTGAGGCACCAGACCCGTCCATGTAGGTGAACATTCGTACAGAGGAACTCTCTCTCTATCAAGCATTTTAGGCAACTGGTCAAGTGGACTAAAATTTCAAACAAGTATTTTACAATCAAAATTAGGGATGAAACTTGAGCTGGGCTCGCCTTGGAGTTCTTCTTTTCAGCCCAGCCCAATCTTGAAAATTTGTCTGATGCCTGAATCTAATCGGATGAGCCAGTCAAGCCAAGCCTAGCCCAGCCCAGCCCAGCCCAGCCCAGGACTGAGTACATGATAGTTGTAGGGAAAGTATATCTGGCCGGCCAAATCAGATAAGCTTGTTTAGTTGGTCCAAAATCAGTCATGTGGCATATTAAATGTGTTCCAAATTTGGTGGACAAGTAAATTCCTAGTTTCTTTCTCACTTGCAATTTTCATCACATGAAAGGGTTTATGTACCAAAATATAGCTTTGAAAATCCAGCACTACGAGAGAATGCACGATACTGATCAAAGTATGCTGGTGCAGAAGTCACACTGCCTTTTACGAAACCCTCTCCCATTTATATAGTTGCATGCCCTTTACTTTATAAACAATCCATTCAAAATATTATAAAATCTAGTAAACATCACTTTTTTAATGGGCCTAACTTTCTAATTTGTGGCCCACTTATTTTCATAGCCCCGCCCAAACATAAAATGAACGACCGAGTCCAAGCCTAGATTTTAGCCCCTAAATCTTGTTAGCTGGCCCGAGGCTTCCTCTTATCTTTTACTTGAGAAAAAGAAGCCTAAAAGACAAAGAACTCCATACCAGACATGAAAGGGGATGAAATTACCGCCTCACCTCTTATGAAAAGTAGAAGTCACACCCCTATTGACACTTTCATGCGTGCTCCATTGGCCCCCATGCTCAGGCAAGGGCCACAGTACCTTCCAGGGATCCATCTCCCAAGATATGATATTTGTTTACGGGTTTTCTTTTCCATCACTGTACCTAGTGAATTATTATGACGCTTCATTAATTACCATACATATTCTAACACTAATTATGGATTCATACGATTTTCCTGACATTATTAATTATTTCCATTATTACTCCTTGACAGTGTTCAACTTTGTTACGGGACAACATGATGTAGCTGAAGTAACAAAGTCTAGTTTTGATGAGTGCAATAGTAAGGCTACCATCATCGGTTCTCATATCAGCACTGGCCCTGCAAAAATCACTTTAAATTCCCTTGGTGAACACTATCTCATTTGTACCTTTCAAGGACATTGTCAAGTGGGCCAAAAGTTAGCTGTTAATGTTACACTCACAAGAGATACTTATTCTCCTTCAAGTAATCCGGCTAGTATAGCCATTTCTCCATCAATGCTAGCTCATGCACCAAGTGAACACAGCAAAAAGTCAAGCTCTGCCTCTTCACTCACCATTGCTGGCTTCTTTGTTACCTCATTAACTGTTTTTGGGTCTTTATTCCTTTTGGAAAATACATTGTAATTCATTTGAGTGATTTACAAATATAGTTTTTATTGAAATAAAATTAAAATTCACAGATGATACCATCAAGAGAAATTGTTGAATGGTTGAACATCTCTCTCTCTCTCTTGAACATTTTTTGGTAGGGTGTCGATGGATCGGATTTAGATCCGGAATCGATCTAAATTGGGAACATGTGTGCAATTTATGGAGATACAACAACAAAAATGTGTAAAACTAATTCTACAGAGAAATCAAATCCAAGACAAATTCGAAGGAGGCACACCAATTTTTAACGTAGAAACACTTTTCCAATGTGAAGATAAAATATCACAGAACTAGATTAGATAAATCTTTCATTATGAGAAATAATGGGATTACATTCTTCTCTAGTTAAAATAAAAGGTAACAAACATCAAGAGAAAGAACTCACTCTTGGATAACAAATTAACTCACCAAAATCATAGGTGGAATCACAAGAGAAAAATCCTCACCTAAATACCAATGATGACAAATATAGGAAGGACAATCACCTCTCCTTCTTCCTTAGTTAGGGAGAAATCTGTCATGCCATAATAGAGAGAGACACTTATCCAATCTCTCCCTCCACTCACCAATCACTACAACACAAGAGAAAGGAGTCATTCACTCACAGAATAGAAAAATAAATAAATAAATAAGAGGGAAGAGAGGTCTAACTAATTAACCCACCAATTAGTGAGAAGGTAAGTGTGGTTGGTTTCTTTACCACCTTTAAAAAATATGGGGTATCCCTCCATAACTCCACGTGGAGGAGGGGAACCCCATAAACTCCTCTTCTGATGCGTCAAAATTGTATGAAGTGAGGCGGTGAGATGCAGTGAACATCCAAAGGTTGGTTTGCATGGTTAGGCCCTCTTAGCTGTTGACTACTCACTGCTCACTACAAACAATTTGGACTTTCTTCCGACTATGAGGAGGGACTTGCCAAACCCAAGCCTATCATGCTTTTACCAAAAAAAAAAATCCTTTACCTAAGGTGAGGCTTTTGTCATTAGATTTTCTATTCTTGTCAGTATAGACCTTCTCAAATTGTATAAGATTCTGTTTCAAAACATTATAAATCTAGTGATACCTTACATCAATATAGTTAGTCTTGTAATGGATTCAAGTTTTTACTCAAGGAAGTGGCTAGTCTTGCCTCTTTTGTTTGTTGGCACTTGTGTAAGGCCGGAAATGCTCTTGTGCACAATTGTCTAATCATCTTTCCTAAGGAGGTCATCTCTAAAGCTCAAAGCTCCTTCACGGACTATGTTCAAGCTTGTGTGATCGTTAGGCAATCATCTCAGCCTCCCCCTTCAAGTGATCACTATTGTTGGTCCCGCCCTCACTCTGGTTTTGTTAAGATTAACACAGATGCAGCTGTTCTTAAGAGGCACAACAAGGCTGGAATCAGCTTCGTTGCAAGGGATTCTAATGGTGAAGTCCTGGCTGCAATTTCAGATCCTATTCCCTTCACTTCTCCTTTAGTTGCTAAGGTGATTGCTCTCCAATAATCTTTGTTGTTTGTTATTTCCAAAGGGTGGCTTTGGTCAGTTTTGTTGTTTGTTATTTCCCTAAGGCAATTCCCAATAGCTTATTTCAGCTATCAATTCAAAGAAACTTGTTGCTGATGATACTCCTCAGTTGTCATGTTCTTTTATGGAATGCATCTTCGCTTTAGTCCTCAACTAGCAAATTTCGTTATTCACTCCCTTTTTTGTAGGGTTCTTTCTACTTCAATGGCAATTAGCTTCTCTTGTAATGACTCTAATTCAACTTGATTTGCTCCAGGAGGATCCTCATGAAACCGCTTCTTCTCTTAATGAATGAATTTTAGGTTACAGAAAA
>NC_056567.1:8219850-8223426 GCF_013358625.1 Macadamia integrifolia | reverse complement strand
AAAAAAAAAAAAAAACAAAACAAAAAAACAAAACAAAAAAACGAAAAAAAACAAAATAACAAAAAAACAAAAAAACAAAAAAACAAAAAACAAAAAACAAAAACAAAAAAGACAAAAAAACAAAACAAAAAAAGATGTTACTCAAGTGGATGGATTATTTACTATTAGTTACAAATGAACAATGTGTTTTTCTTGCTTCAAACCCTGTTTGAACATTTGCACCCACAACACTTGCTTGCAGGCCTCTACTATGGAAAAAATTTCCTAATTTTGTGGATTTTTTTTTCCCACATCTGCCTTGTGGAAAAATTTTTAGGTTTTTGAAAACCTATAAATATTCCCTAACTGAAAAATACGATAAATTTTTTTTAAAATATTTAGAAATATAGCATTTGCTAAAGTAACCCTGAGAAAGTGCCAAAAAGTAGGAAAATATGAAAATTCCTCTAGTGGCAGAATTTCGCCACAAGATCAAAGGGAACGTTAGCAGTTTAGCACTGTGCAGATATGAGTTTGCAAGGCCTCTCTCTCTCTCTCTCTCTCTCTTGATAATTTTATTTATGTAATTATATAATTAATTAGATCAATTATTTTGGATTTCTGTTAATCCTCATTTAAATAATTAGTTTGTATAGTTTTGGCTTTATTAGGTTTCCTTGTTGGCCAATCTTAGCCCTTGGAACAGATTTTTTTTTTTTTTTTTTTTTTGTTGGAGTTCGATTGACAGTCAGTGTCATTTGGACTCCCCTCGCTATATAGGTGATTTTGACCTTCAGCGTCCCCAAATTCACTATGGATTATGTTAGCCAACTCTTAACCCTTGAAATAGAATCTTTTTTGTAGGAGTCCGATTGACATCCAATTAGCGTTATTGGACTCCATTCTCTAAAATCAGATTTTCGAAACCATAGAATAACTGGGTGTACCATGTTTAGCATTCATTTACATGCTTTTACATATAGCACACACAATTTGTGTAATTAACTTTGCATGTTTTATTTGCTTTCTAATGTAGCAACCTAGACAAGGGTTAGATTTGTTGTCCATGGTAGTACACATCATATAGGATTTGGTCTAAATAGAATTATACCAGTCTTCGGCCATGCAGATTGGGTGTCTAACACAATCCTAGCTCATAACCTTAAACTTATATAGATATTTAGGCTGAACATTGGAATTCTTTTTCTCCTTCGAAAGGATGGGACATTTATGGGTCTTAAATCCTACTTAGATATGGAGAAAACCCTTGTCTTACGTGAGTGGCTCTGTTGGGATCAACATTCCGTACCATCGTTCATCTTCTTCGCATAACTCTAGCACGGGTTGTACCTGCAATTTGAGGTAAGCAATGATTTTTTTTCAACTTATTTTCCATGCATTATGGTTTATTTTTCTGTAATCTATCTGTTCTTTTATTATTATTATTATTATTATTTTCTATACCACACAGAGAATCGAACGAATCCTATTCCCATGTTGGTTCGTTCGAACTTCTTAGTAATCCTCTAAGCATGGGAGTCACATTTTTGATATTGGTTAGTTAACTCAAGCTTCAAAACATTTTTATTCTTGTTCTCTTTTATTTGATGAATTCACAAAAACTTATCATTCTCATTTTATATCTTGATCTTTGTACCATAGCATGGGTCTTTCGTTATTATTATTTTTATTCTTATTATGGATGGCACATTCAACTGTTCAACCTAAAAACAAAGAGTACATAGATATATTTGATCATAGTGTTGTTGTCTAGTAGCCTAGTAGGTGTTTGATGTAATGCCTCAATGGAATCAAAGGAATTACAACATGCTCTTTGGTTTCTGGAAATGGTGTAAGATCTTATCTGAAACAGCTTGGAATATTTAACCGATGGTTTAATGGTTGAGCAACAATGAGGAGATTAGATTTTCTTGTTAAACTAAAACTGGAGTTTGATAGTAGAAAATTTGAATTTTATAAGAAAATAGTGGCTGGTCAGGAATTTATGGTTTAAAATAGGATGGAAATCAAGCTTGCTGGTTTGTGTTTGATTTAATTGAAAGGATTGAAAAGGTTAAGAGTGTGGAGTCAAATTAGATGGCATTGGATTATATTGGTGGTTTATCATGCAAGTCTCAATGGGAAAGAATAAAATTATTCTTACTTAGGACTCAGTAGATATGAGAAGATAGGGGCCACATTACCTTTCAGGAACCCTCCCCCATATTATAAATATTGACAGAGGGTTTCCCAGAGCAGTCGATTACTTGGATTTTCTTGGATTAGGAGTTCTCTTTCCATATCTTGGCTGATGGCCTTACCTATGTTTGTAGTATTGACTATGTACAAAAAAGGTACATTACTGAAAGAAGAAAAAAGAATAAGAAACAAAAGAGGAACTACCCTCCTTGAGAACTTGGGACGAACTACAGGTTTGAACTGGAGTTCACTGCCTATATATAGAGGACTAATTGGATGTGAATCTGTCATTACTTGGGGACCCATCGGCAAAAAAAATAGGAATAGATTCAATTAGCCAAGTTGAAAGAGATTTATTTCTCTTATTTTTCTTTGGAATTTTAATCATTCCTCATTTGGAAGTCAGGAAGGCATCACTTGTATACTCCTTATCTTGTGCAAATGTTTAACAGGACATGTTGCCAATGGCACTGAAACTTTAAACAAAGTTACAGTTCTTACTGAAGTATGTGTCAATACTGAGCCATGCCCACACTGTGGCTTGAACAAGTTCATGGAGTTGGGACCTTGAAGGCAAGAGCAGTAAGGTTTTCTTCCCAAGGACTGAGGATTATTCTGTATTGCTTTTGATAGTTGCAATTTAAAGATGTATACACATCCCACTATTTTAGTTATCTAGTGTGTTCAAAGATCTTCCAAAGGGGTGACTCATATTATAGCATAATGGGATTCACATTCTCAGAAGCAATGAGTAGCTCTTGGAGTTCCCCTGGCACATAACATGGGCTTCAGTGGCAAGGTTTTGAAGTCTCCGAAGGGAAGAGAAGGGCTGCTACAGTTCTTATAATATTTTTGGATTCTATATTTATTTCTAGTAAAACACAGAATATTATTTTCAATTTTATGATCTTCGGTTAACCATGAACTGAAAACAACAGAACAAGCTCAAGAATAAATGGAGAAATCAGACGAACTTCATAAATAAGTGAACAACATGCTTGTATTACACCATATTTTCTTGTAATGGAGAAAAGCATAATACATAGAAGAGTTGAGAGCTGGCATGGACTAAAAAAAGAAGACTAAGCCAATGTATGTTCAGACTCAGGATTGCCCATTTCATTCCAACTGTTGCTTAAAGCAGCATCTGATCATGTGGAGAATGGATCTGGACAACCTTGTCTTGAAATCCTTATCCAGGGAAAGAATTTGAATTGAGGTTTTCCTCCAGACTACATATTCCATTCACCTTATCTTAATCTTCCCTTACTTCACGAACGCAGTCCATTGAATATAATTACGCAGATGCCTTTTTGAGACTCTCATTTTGGTCTAGATGTTACATCTTCAATACATACTGAGAATCAAATTCTAGAATTCTTATCCAGAGGTTATCCA
>NC_056567.1:8215041-8219830 GCF_013358625.1 Macadamia integrifolia | reverse complement strand
TTTTTTTTTTTTTTTTTTTCGCTCCCTATTTACATGTTACTTGATGCTTGGATTTCTTCCAAAGCTCTTTCCTTGGTTTCTGGTACAAACTTTGCGACAAACAGAACAGTTATTGCAGAAACTCCAGAGTAGAAGAAAAATGTACCTGAAAACCAAACAAACATGGAATGTTTTGTTAAGGATTTGAAAGTTTTTTACACGTATTTATTGCTGATATTTGAAAATTTCTCATTCACCTGCAGAGCTCCAGTTCATTAGAAAGTTGAAAGTGTATGAAACAGCCCAAGCAACAAACCAGCATATGAGAGTGAAAAAGCTTCCGGCGGCTCCCTTCACATTTATTGGGAATATCTGTGACAATGTCAATGTTCAGGCTCATAGTTTTTAAGGCACTGGTAAGGCATCGCCTTATCAGCGCCTAGGCACTGATGCGGTCCATGGGTGGTAAGGCAGTGGACTGCCTTATGGGAAGTGAATATGGCGGCCGCCTTATACTCTAAGACGCTATAAGGCCTTTCATATGACGACTTATGATTGAGGCTATCGCCTTATGTGTTTGCTTTTTTTTAAATGCATTTTAAAATTGCTTTGATGAAGATTCCAAATTACATTTTCTCATTGGTAGGTATATAAGTTTTGATGTACATGTGATGCATTGGATAAAATAAAAAAATTTTAAAACATATTTTAAAATTGCTTTATGAAGATTCCAAATTACATTATCTCATTGGCTGGTGTATAAGTTTTGATGCACATGTGATGCATTGGATCTGATGCACATGTGATGTATTGGATCAAATTTTATTTTTTTTAAAACAAATTTTAAAATTGCTTGATGAAGATTCCAAATTACATTTTCTCATTGGCAGGTGTATAATTTTTAATGCACATGTGATGCATTGGATCAAAACCCATATAACTTAGAAAATAAAAACCCTTACCAAAAAATAAAATAAAATAAAGCCAAAATCGCTAAATTGCACATCTCTCATTCTCTCTCAGTCTCCGCTCCAAATCGCAAAACCCCAAACTGACCGACGGTGAGCCTCCTCCTTCGATTCTTCTCCGGTGACTTCTCCATCTCCTCCGACAGCCTTCGGCAACATCCGGCGACCTCCAGCGAAGTGCTCTCATTCTCTCTCAGTCTCCGCTCCAAATCGCAAAACCCCAAACTGACGGATGGTGAGCCTCCTCCTTCAATTCTTCTTCGGCGAAGTGTCCTTCCACATCTCCAGGTATGTTTTAGTTTATATTTCTAATTTCTTATTTGTGCGCCTTTTTTTTCTCTCTTTTCTTCTTTCTTCTCCCTTCTTCTTCCTTCTTCTTTCATCTTCATCATACACCATACGGTTTTTGTTTCTCTCTTCTTCTTTCTTCTTCTTTCTTCTTCTTTCTTCTTCTTTCTTCTTCTTTCATCTTTATCAGACACCATACGGTGTGTCGGTGACTCGGTCGGTGAGACTTGAGACTTTGTATGATAAGTTTTTTTTTTTTTCTTCCTACGGTGACTGTAACGACTTGAGATGAGCTGTTTTTTGTCATGCAACCCTGTAGTAATCTGATTGAAATCAGGGTTTACTGATTGGTCTCAGAAGAGTAAATGGTCTTTTTTGGGTTGCCTATTCAGTTCATCATTTTGTTTCACAAATCACTGGCATTTTATTCTAATATTACATTTGGAATAAATGATGTGCATACTTATCAAGCTCAATTTGGAAATTTACTTGTAAATGATAGGTTCAGTCTGGTTTGGCTGGTTGACCAGTGCATTTTTTTTTTTTTTAAATAACATTAGGGCTTTACGTTTTTATTAAAATAATTTTGGAGAAATTAGAAGAAAAAACTGAGTTATGTAAAGAAAATCTCACAGAAAGGCTATCTGAATTTGAGCTTATGAATGAGTAGCACAAGTTTTGACTCTGCATTTAACTCCATTTTGTACAGATTGCGCTAATCTTTGCACTTGGTTGAATATTGATGATTGATGATTGATGAAGATGAACTTAGTTTATTCACTTTATTGATTTGTTTTCTTGATTAATATCTTACTTTGGTATGAATATGAACCTTTAATATTTATTTAACATATGAGTAATAGGATTCAACTAGGATTTGAGCCAAATAGACTGGTTTTATAAAAAAAAATTACACAAGAATGCTTTAGTCGATAAGGTGACGCTTTATGCCCGCCTTATTGCTAAGGCGCTCCAAAAGACCCTCAAACGCCTCCGTCGCCTTACCACCTTAAAAACTATGTTCTGGTTATATTACTGTCATTAAGAAGGTCAGCCAATATCTTCTTATTGGCATCTTTATACTCCTTTTCAAGCTATTTTGAGCTTAATGATTGCTTCTATTACTGCTGTTCTGGCTATTATTATATCTGATGTTATGCATATGTTCGTTTACTATTTCCTAACGGGTCTGATCAGTGAATCTGAAGTCAAAACTCTGTTAGTGGCTGTTTTAATGCCATGCTATTTTCTATAAAGCCTTCCAACTGCCCTCATCAGACCTTTGTTACAGATAACAGATCTGAGAACTTTCTCAGATTTCTCCCACAGAACACTCCCATTACAGAGGCCACTTGTCCTAATGTTAGGGTCATCTGACTCCATGTTGCTGAAATGTTAAGGATCTCTGTCAGCCTTCTAATGTTCTGAGATAAAAAATATAAGCCCTGGTTGTTTTTGTTTAATAACTATTGTGCTTGGTAATTTGAAAACACTACAGTGTTCTATATATCTGATGCTTGCCTTCTCCGACACTTTAAGATCCACTGCAAGTTAGCCGTAAATCCTTAATTGGTTAGTGTTTTTGGGGCGATTAGTGTTTTTGGGGCACCATCATGCCTCTGGCTTCCTGATAGAAATCTTTTGATTTATCAAAAAGATAAAAGGCTAAATTATACCTGGGGTCCCTCATGGTAGTATGGTAGGGGTGGAGTATCAATTATTGGGTCCCTCACATTCTAGAAACCTGTCTTGGGTAGTGATAGTAGATTTCTAAATATTTAAGATATGACTAATATTCCCATTGAGAATAAAAATTGGGTGGCATGGCCCAAGAACTCGATATAAACCTACGAAATTTCGCAGGTTTCGACCGTATCCCCAAGGGTCGAAACGATATGTCCTATGACTTTCAAAAGTCACAGGTTCCGACCATGTTTCGACATGTTTTGACCAAAACATGAGAAATTTCGATCAAACCAATTGGTTCGACTTGAACCAGGTCCTATATATAAGTTAGTTTGAAAAGAAACCCAAGCCTTCTTTAGCAGAATTCGACCCTCTCTTCTTAGTTTTTTCTCCTATGAGTGGGAAGCTTGGGGAAACAGTGGAGATTTCCATTTTTTGCCTAACAAAGTTAAATCTAAGGGTGGTTCTTGCTTCATCTACATAAGAAAGACAGCTTGGACAAAAAAAGGTAAGTCCCAACTTCCCCAAAAATCATATATATATATATATATATTTTTTATAGAATATACTTGTAAATAGAGTATAATTATGTAAATTTTTTATATGTTACTTAGGAGGACCCGATCTACGCATTCACGGTGGCCGAATTTTTTTTTGCATGTTAATGCTTTTTTTTTTCCTCTGTTTTTTAAAATGCATTTACCTATAACATATTTCAGTCAACAACTCAGCGTAATGATTACCGAACCTTTGGTTCACCACACAAGTATGTCTGTGTTTTTTTTTTATGAAACTAATGATGTGAATGTGTCAGAAATATCTAAAATAGGATGTACACAAAAAATCAGAAAAAAAAAAACACTGTTTGGGGGTCGAAACCTAAGTTCAACCAAATTGGAAAAAATTCATTGGTTTCCTCGAAATTTCCCAGGTTTTGACTGAAATTTTGGTCTACCCAAGGGTCGATACCCGATACCTTGAACCTTGTTGGGTGGTTTGTCTTGCTATCTCTGTAAGATTCTCCTTATCATCATCCATGGATAAATAAGTTCCCAAATGAAGAAGAGGAAGAAGGAAGTAGAATGAAATGCTCATGTGTGGATGCATTGTCACACTAACCATTTGGGTGATTGTGGTTTCAAATTCCAATGCTCCATTAAAGTTTGTTAGCGTCAATAACTACAAACAAAGAAGATATTTTTCTTTTTAATCCTTCTCTATGATGAAATCCCAAACTATCAAATTTGAAAATGGGAGCAAGAATCTATGATGGCAGAACCAATCATGGCTACAAATAGCTTTGGCAAATCCGTTTTGCAGATGCAGAAAACTACCCCGGTCCCCCACTCCTCCCCAAAAAATTGTGCCAACTTTTAAAAAAATGGGATCCTCTTCTTTGCAACAAGGGATTTCTCTATGGGGAAGCTTCTCCCTAGATGCAACTTACTGCCTCAAGCAGATTGTAGGCCTCAAACTGTGGCTTGAATGCAAACCCTGGATGAAATTCATAAAGCATGCAGGGAAACCTGGGTGAAGAACCCAAATTCGATCAGTGGCTGTAGCAGATTCCCAGTGGAAAACACCATTTTTCCTGTCGACCGTGGAAACCAGCTCTGGTTCAGCACATGGAACCCTCCTGTCTTTTTTCTGTGTCTCACCATGGAGAGTTAGCTGATTTTTTCCTCTTTCATAGGTTGCTGCAAGACGGAACAGCAAAGCCCTCCACAGGGCTTCACTGTGATTGCATGAAATTCTCATTATAATTTACGGTATTTTTTAAATTCATGTCCAATGTTAAACTTAGCGATGCCATTTACTCAGGAGGGAACCTGAGGCATAATTTACTCCCCTCTAATCTTAAAAAAAAA
>NC_056567.1:8158473-8214941 GCF_013358625.1 Macadamia integrifolia | reverse complement strand
TTTTTTTTTACCTGATTGAACATCATTCCCCAGTGCAAGAGGCTGGTTAAGATGAATTTAGATGCAAATTTTTTCATATCAAAGTATAGTGGGTTCAGCTTCTCAAATGCTAATTAAACATTGAATCAATATATCATCTAATTACATTAAATACAGTGAAAGAGAGCCATTCGACTTCTATAAAGAGAGCCATTTGACTTCTATGCCTTTATTTTTTTTTTTTTTTCATAAATTCGGAGAGAAACATTTGACTTTTACATTGCGCAAAAGATTTGTTTTTGGAATTTTTTTCTTCTTTATACGAAAACTCAAATTAATTCCATAATCTCTTACTCAACTATACCCTATTATTATTTAGAAGAGAAACTTTTGGTTTTACACTGCACACAAGAGAATCGATTTATTAAATATTTTTTTTCTCAAATTGGGAGAAAGACTTTTGGTATATTCAATTTTAAATAAAATGTTGAATAAATGTTGAAAATAAATGTCAATCAAATGCTAATCAAATACTGAATTAATAGACCATTTAATTATATTAAAGGTAATTTATTATTATTATTTTTTCCTCTTCCATTTCGAGGGGTTTTTTGGTCCATTGGAAATTTTTTTAAGTAGAGGTCGATGGTCTTTTTTGTCTTTTTTAAAAAAGTGTACCAAAGACAGGGATTACGTACCTTATAATAGTAGTATGATAGTATGATATGTTTGTGGAGTACAAGTGGTTATCGGCATGACTGACTACATACAGGCAGCTCGACGAACATGATATAAATGGTAACTGGGTGATGCTTAATAAAGTTTCTACTGCCCATTTAGGCTTGGCTTGACATGTTTAACAAAAGGGCTGACCAATTTTGGGTTTTCCCAATCACTCTTTGTCCAGCTGGTGCAGACTTAGAATTGACACCCCTAGCAGTGCCTCTCTCTACAGACTCATAACTCAACTCTCCATTTCTACCAGAGATGCACCTGGATTGTCAAAAATATGTATCTGATATGTGTTCATATTTGTTTAGGGAATCACTATTCCAAAAATTTGTGTCTAGATACCACGATTTTAGGAATCAGAGCCAATGTCTTGAATCAGTTGGATTGGATTGGTAATGACCTTGTTGATCCCATTCTTCCCGATAGCGTATCTCTGGATCGATACAGATGAATGTAATAAGGTAAAAAAAAAAAAAAATTCATTTTTTTAATGACAGCAAGGGTATTTTTGTCCGATCTGGATGATCTGGATCAGCCCAGACCAAGATTGGATGAGTATCAGCCCTTTCCAAATCCAAGATCGATTTCAATATCTTAAACTATGCCAGAACTATCAATATCCGATCAAAAGCTAATACGGATACAAGTACAAATAATATTATATTTGATTGGAATTCCATTCATTTACATCCCTAATGGTTATGCCATTTATTATCAAGTTACCAATGCATTAATGGTAGATTTTTTTTTTTTTCAACTGCATTGGAAGATTTCAATCCTTCCAATGCTGGAACTCCACCCTCCTCTTTTTCTATATACTAATACTCACTGCAAACTTGTGTTGCTGGGAGAAATACGAAAAGAGGGAAGAAAAAGTAGTGGAACTTTGAAGATTGTCTTTAGCATTATTTCCAACTTAATTAGTGGGGAATATTAATAAACCATGGAATCAGATGCTCATTGCTGAAATTAAATGGGATCTTCAATTTTCTGCACATCTTCTCAGATGCTCAATTATAGCCATATAGCCATGATATTCTCAGATACCGATTTAATTTCAACATTGAGCATTCAGGGGTGGCAGCCCCCCAAGGAAAATATTATGGCTATACGGGTATTGGTCCAAATGTGATTACTTGTTGTATTCTGATTTAGCACCAACTTTCAATACATGACCATGGGTTGGAGACCTCTCATGTATTGAAAGGGGAAAAAAAATGGAAGGAAGAATAAGGCACCGTTTGATAATGTTTATGCTATTATATGTCTAGAAATAGCAGAAACGACTTTTCACGTTTTCGGAAACAAAACGGATTTTTTGGTGTTTGATAAACTTGTTTCTTGAAACGTTTTTTTACAGACATCATGCCACTAAAAAACCCAATAGTATCATCGGATGCCCAAAAGGGAGAAAGGGTTTGGTTGCCTCTTTTTATGTTTAAATAGTTGAGAGATTTATCGGGCACAACAACCTTTTTTTTTTTTTTTTTTTCTCTCAAATTCGTTTTTAGAAATGATGAAACAAATCGGGCTTGTTTTGTCAAAATCGTTTCTAGAATTGAAAATAGGTATAAATTTTGATTTATGTTTCTAGAAATGGGTGAAACGGAACAACTTTATCAAATACTTTTTAGGTTGTTTCTCCGTTTCTAAGAACAAGAAAATGCAGAAATGGTAGAAACAAAACGTTGTCAAAAAGTACCTAATAGAAACCACCACTTCAAGTGGTAGTTCCACGAACACAATTGGATAGGAAGATCCCAAGAAATATGAACTTTTTTTCAACATAGCTATAATTAAGTAGTGATCACAGTCACCAATTCCCCTTTGTCCATTAGGAATTTTTCAACAAAGAAAGACTCTTGTCCGATTGTGCCCTCGGCATACCCGACAGTCGTTATTTGTGCCATTCTCGTAAGTTGGAGAGTACTTAGATCCAATTCGTTAATAAAAAGCATGCTAGTGTTAGGTGCCGCAAGATTGTGCATGTTACGGCTCCAAGATGGATTAGGGTTTTAGGATTTTAGGATTTTAGGGTTTCAAGGTTTCAAGGTTTCAGTCTAAATTAGGGTTTATGTGTTTGTGGGTTTTTCCAAGCCCAATTTCTTGCAATTTAGGGCCTCCAGGCCACAAATATCAAAAGGTATGTGGAGAGAAATTCACCATTCATCGGATTTGTTTGTGATATATTACCTTGATAGGATGCATGTGAAATATTAGGAAGTGGTTACTAAAAGGCATGCATTTTGTATGAGCAATTCATGCACAAAATTAGCCTGATATTTTTATTTATTATTCATTGCCCTTTAATATTTTCACTACATTTTTTTTTCCAGTTTTTCTTTCTTTTTCAGAAAAAAATCTCGATGATGAAACTTCAAATGATAAAACTGAGACATTGAAGTAAACCAATTATAAGAATTTATGTAGTAAGTATATATTTGTGAGATATTTTAGATCAAATATATTCTATTATCACTCAAAGTTATATCATTCTTTTTATTTATTTTTTTCAGTACTATGTTGAGAACTTCGTACTTCAGGAGAGATTGCAACAAGCACCAAAATGGACATCTAAAAGGTTTCATATCCTATTTGATACCGATCTAATGTTGATTGCAATATTAGTTTCATTGTTCTTTACTACTAAAAACTTTTTGAAAAGTTTGAGTTTGTTAGTTTTGCTTTGGCTAGTGGACAAATTTCTAAATTATTTCAATTTTGTGGCAACGGATGGACAGGTGTTTCATAATCTTCACGGTTTTGTAAAAGAAGTAATTGTTCTATACCACAATTGAAAACCCAAAATGCAGGATTTAATTCACTATGCTGAGCTCAGTAACCCTAATCCAAGTGATAGATGTTGACAAAATTGATAATGAAACATTGAGTATCTAGAACTTGATAAGGAATCATTGAAGAATCTATTCTCAGGGTAAATGTACCCAGCAGTTCAGCCTCTTCATTTTTTATTCTTATTTTTTTTTCCTTGAAAAATTTGGGCATCTTTGAATGTAATTGACCCGATTAGAAATGGGTTGTAACCTAATATGCAACGCCTTCATATTTTAATAATATATGTCAGCATATCATACCATTCTACCTTAATTAATATATATCGGCTGATATTGATGCCTTCACATATTCTCCACCTAAAACCTCTAGGTTTGGGGTTGTTGGAACCTTCAACAATAGTCTGCTAGTTTTTATTTTATTCTTACTTTTGTTTTCGGCTCAATTAGTTGACACAGACTGTCCAACCTTTTTACGCGAAAATCAACGTTTGTGACGAAGAGGCCCGGTTACTCGGAAGGGAGTCTGCTAGTTTTTATTTTATTCTTACTTTTTTTTTTCGGCTTGATTAGTTAACATAGACTGTCCAACCTTTTTACGCGAAACTCAACGTTTGTGACGAAGAGGCCGGTTACTCGGAAGGTAGTCTGCTAGTTTTTATTTTATTGATACTTTTTTTCGGCTTGATTAGTTGACACAGACTATCCAACCTTTTTACGCGAAACTCAACGTTTGTGGTGAAGAGACCCTGTTACTCAGAAGGGAGTCTACTAGTTTTTATTTTATTCTTACTTTTTTTTTTCGACTAGATTAGTTGACACAGACTGCCCAACTTTTTTACGCGAAACTCAACGTTTGTGACGAAGAGGCCCGGTTACTCAGAAAGGAGTCTGCTAGTTTTTATTTTATTATTAAGTTTTTTTCGGCTTGATTAGTTGACACAGACTTTTCAACCTTTTTACGCGAAACTCAACGTTTGTGACGAAGAGGCCCGGTTACTCAGAAGGGAGTCTGCTAGTTTTTTTTTATTATTAAGTTTTTTTTCGGCTTGATTAGTTGACACAGACTGTCCAATCTTTTTACGCGAAACTCAACGTTTGTGACGAAGAGGCCCGGTTACTCAGAAGGGAGTCTACTAGTTTTTATTTTATTCTTACCTTTTTTTTGGCTTGATTAGTTGACACAGACTGTCCAACCTTTTTATGCGAAACTCAACATTTGTGACGAAGAGGCCCGGTTACTCAGAAGGGAGTCTACTAGTTTTTATTTTATTATTACTTTTTTTTTCGGCTTGATTAGTTGACACAGACTGTCCAACCTTTTTATGCGAAACTCAACGTTTGTGATGAAGAGGCCCGGTTACTCAGAAGGGAGTCTACTAGTTTTTATTTTATTCTTACTTTTTTTTTTCGGCTTGATTAGTTGACACAGACCGTCCAACCTTTTTACGTGAAACTCAACGTTTGTGACGAAGAGGGGTTACTCAGAAGGGAGTCTGCTAGTTTTTATGTTATTCTTACTTTTTTTTTTTGGCTAGATTAGTTGACACAGACTGTCCAACCTTTTTACGCGAAACTCAACGTTTGTAACGAAGAGGCCCGGTTACTCAGAAGGGAGTCTGCTAGTTTTTATTTTATTCTTACTTTTTTTTTCGGCTCGATTACTTGACACAGACTGTCCAACCTTTTTATGCGAAACTCAACGTTTGTGATGAAGAGGCCCAGTTACTCGGAAGGGAGTCTGCTAGTTTTTATTTTATTCTTACTTTTTTTTTTTCAGTTTGATTAGCTGACAGACTGTCCAACCTTTTTACACGAAACTCAACGTTTGTAACAATGAGGCCGGCTACTCAGAAGGGAGTCTGCTAGTTTTTATTTTATTATTAAGTTTTTTTCGGCTTGATTAGTTGACATAGACTGTCCAACCTTTTTACGTGAAACTCAACGTTTGTGACGAAGAAGCCCGGTTACTCAGAAGGGAGTCTACTAGTTTTTGTTTTATTAATAACTTTAATTCGGCTTGATTAGTTGACACAGACTGTCCAACTTTTTTAAGCGAAACTCAACGTTTATGATGAAGAGGCCCGGTTACTCAGAAGGGAGTCTATTAGTTTTTATTTTATTATTAATTTTTTTTCGGCTTCATTAGTTGACATACTGTCCAACCTTTTT
Source organism: Macadamia integrifolia (assembly GCF_013358625.1). Taxonomy (NCBI): domain Eukaryota; kingdom Viridiplantae; phylum Streptophyta; class Magnoliopsida; order Proteales; family Proteaceae; genus Macadamia; species Macadamia integrifolia. The sequence continues at coordinate 8,209,266 of NC_056567.1, read as the reverse complement.
ACACGAAACTTAATGTTTGTGACGAAAAGGCCCGATTACTCAAAAGGGAGTCTGTTAGTTTTTATTTTATTATTAATTTTTTTTTTTTTTTGCTTCATTAGTTGACACAGACTGTCCAACCTGTTTACACGATACTCCACGTTTGTGAAGAAGCCCGGTTACTCATAAGGGAGTTTGTTATTGTATTTCATTTTATTTTATTTTTCGGTATATAGACATTCCACCTATTTGACGTGAATTTCAATGCTTGTGGCAAAGAAACCTAGTTATGAGGGAGGAAGTCATAATGCATGATTTAAAAAATTTCAACACATAAGGCTTTCATAGTTACACAAATTGTCCAACCGTTTTATGCTAAACTCAATGTTTGTGACACAAATGTCCGCTTGCTCGTAAGGAAGTTTATTCTTTTATATATATATATATATATAGAGAGAGAGATATTCTGCCTGTTTGACGCGAATTTCAAACTGAGATTTGTTTTTCATCAATTGGGATAGTTGATTGTGAGAGACCTAGGCTTAGATTGCCATTCTTGTATGCCATCCCCTACCGTTTTCCTGTATCCTAACCCCTACCTTACCCTACCCTATGCTGCCTACCCTATCAATATCCTGCCACCACTAATCTATCCACTTTACTGTGGGTTTCTTGTGCTGCTACTCTGGTCTATACATAATCCTATTAACTCAAATCAAAATGCCCATAATAGTAAGACTCCTATCACTTATGTAAACAACTAGTAATGAGTAGCGTCATATTAAGCAAACTGGACAATTGGGAGTGTCAATCAAAAGTTAAACACAATAAAACATGTTCAAAAAAAAAAAAAAAATTATATCCATCAACCTACTAGTTTTAACATATCATATTCACTTGAACAACAGCCACTATAATCAATTATAGCCAGAAAAGTTAAAGCAGATCAATGCTATAAAAAAAGAAATCAAAATGTAAGAAGTATCATGTAAGTTTGCTCATTAATGTACATAATATGAACATTGATGATGGACACCTAGATGACATTAAGAATCTGCAAATGCAAAGAATAAGAATATTAATGGTGTGTAGCATAACATTAAAGATTTCAAAGACCAAACTCCCAATGAAAAGTATTCATTTCTAAGAGCAAGAGCTAACCAAAAAAAATGAAAAGATACATATAACATAACAAGAATGTGCAATAAATAATTATCAATATTGTCTTTTTCTTCAGGGGATTAATTAATATATTTTAATATCTTTTTTTCTCTAAATAAAAGAATCAAGATTGAATGATATAGAAAGTGTAGATAGTTAATAAGCATTATCACCTGTGTCGTATGAAATGAAGGACTAATCAGTCTTATCATTTACAGGAAAAAAAATAAGTGTTAGTTTAAATAAAGAAGTATCAATTTTAAAGTTTTTCTGCCTGAACAATCACTTTTTTTTTTTCGAAAGTTTTCGCCTGAGTAATGAACTTCTAACCATTTTATAATTCAAAACCAAGAGAACCAATCATCATGCACATCACACAATACTCTAATAAAATGATAAGGTAGAATATTTTAGATTATTTTTTAAAGTTTAAATTAATCATTTAATGATCACCACACACACACACACCCTGATAATTTTCTAGCTCGTTGCAGGAGCAAGTCGGCCTTTTTTCTAACATTATTCTCTTTTATCAACTAATTGTAAAGCCTACCACAAAGAAGGGAAAAGAGAACTTATCAATTTGATTACATAACCTTCCAATTTAAATATATGTTTTCATTTCCAAATTACTAACAATCTGAAAACCTTTCACGGTACAAACAAGAGACAAGTGCAACTTCAAATTCCTTGGACCATATGGAATGTCCGATGTCTAAATTCCTCGACTAAACAATCGGAAATCAGATCTTGTATGCGCTCCTCCCAGTCCAACTTCTGTTGTCTACTCAAAACCAGGGTCCTAGAAGCCAATGCCTCTCGTATCGCTTCGTCGATTGCTCCCTCTTTGTCTTTCTTTGCCAGTTACCTACCTCTATAGCCCTAATGGAAGGATCTGGATTATTTGGGATCCCTCCTTTTTCAAAATCTCTTGTTTTTCCTCTTCGGCCCAAGCTATCCACATCTCTATTTCTCATCACTCCAGCCCTTCATTTGCTTTCTCTCTATCATTTATGCCCACAACCGGACCTCTCTCTGTCTTCCCCTATGGGATTGTCTTCTTTCCTTCTCCAACACTGTTGGTCCCAGATCTTGGGCCATTGCTGGAGACTTCAATGTTATCTAGTTCAATCATTAAAAACAAGGAGCTATCCCCATTGATTCTCAAGCAATGGATTCTTTTAATGATTGCATTGATGATCTTAGTCTCACTGACCTCAAATGGTCTGGTGCTAAGCTCACTTGGCACCACAAAAGAGCCGGTAATCTCTAGGTCACTTGTAAGCTTGACAAGGCCCTTGTTAATGAAGCCTAGCTTGACTCCTTCCCTTCTCATGCCAGCTTTGGCCTCCCTGAGAACTCTTACCATAGCCCCATCTCAATCCATGTCCTTCTATTCCGCTCCTTTGGTCCTAAGCCTTTCAAGTTCTTTGATATGTGGATTTCTCAACCCGGAAGTCCATTCTCTTGTCTATAATGCCTGGAACAATCACACCCCTTATTCCTTATCCCCCCTCCTTGCTTTTGCCAGTAGGCATAAGAGTGCTAAATATGCCTTAAAGCTCTGGAACACCACCACCGTCAGGAACATCTCTCGAGTCTCCTTTGGCCGAGACAAGCTCCACTCTATTCAAGCCAAGCTCCAACACGATCTCCTCAACCCGATCCTTGCTAAGTAAGAGAAAGCTGCAGCTTTTGACCTTTCCCAACTTCTCGATCAGGAAAAGAGCTTCCTCCGCCAGAAAGCTCGAATCAAATGGCTTGAATTTGGGTGATTCTAACTTGGATTAATTCCATCGCTCCCTCAAAGCTAGAGATAATGCCAACTCCATCCCAATGCTTATCTCCTCCTCTGGGACTAAACTTTTTACCTCGGATCTCATCAAGCAGAAATAGTCTCTCACTTCAAGAGGCTCTTTAGCCCCTCCCCCGCTACCCCCACCCCCATCCGCTATAATCTCCTCAACAAGTTTGTCCCTGATGATTTTATTCCTTTTCTCCAATCCATTCCTAGCGAGAAGGAAATTATCTCGGCCATCCTCTCCCACAAATCCAACAAAGCTCCAGGCCTTGATGGCTTCAGTATGGGCTTCTTCTCTGCCTGTTGGAGCACTATAAGAAATGATCTTATTTCTATAGTGCATAGCTTCTTCTACAACCCGAACCAAATTGGGGAGACTAACACCTTCCCAATTCTACAACCTAACTTTTACCCTAAATCTTTGGACTGGACCAACTTCCGAGCCCTTTTCTCAGGAATCGGGCCCCCTCTCGGGTCCTATGTAATACCCTACTTCTTAAACCCGGTCTGATTACACGGTTGACCCGGTTTAACCATACAGGACCCGAACCAGAGAGGGTTAAGGCAGGTTCCTTATGGACCATGATGGCAAGGGTGACTTTGAACACTGGCTGGCCAGACAAGTCCGAGTCAGTGCCAGAGTAGACGGGTGTACCCAAGCCGTGTACATGCATATATCATAAGGCCATGTACGGATAAAGCAGGTATGTAGCCGTATCTTAAAGAGTATACGTATATTATATCTTATGCCGAGTGCGAGATTCGTACCGAGAGTCGAATTCCATCAAAATCCCATTTGGTGGCCAATTTTTGGCCCTCAGGTGGGCGGTCACAGGTGGGCGCATCGGCCCACCTAAGTGACCCACCCATGTGTCACTAATGACTTTAAGAAAGCATAAATAGTAGGATTTGTGTTTTTTTTCCAATATCTCATTATTACACTGAATGGGTGGTGGGAAGATTTAAGAGGAGAGAGAAAAGAAGAGAGGAAAGAGAACGAAGAAGAAAGGGGAAGGAAGAGGAAGAAGGAATGGATTTAAGCGACGCCAAGGCTTGATCTTCCCATTCCAACGCCGAAAGAGTGATCTCCAACACGAGATCTACGTTTAGAGGTGAGCAAAGGCTAGGTTCCTTAAACTTTCACCATACCCAAGTAAAACCCCTGATTTGGGTAGTGTTTCTTGAGATCTTGTAAATCCCCCTTGAGATGATGAATCTAAGGTTTAATAGATGGTTTAGGTGTTGATTTTGAAGGATTTGAAGAAGTGTTTACAAGGTTGGAGAAGCATTGGTGATTTGAAGTGATTTTGGGGTTTTGAAGGAGTTCTTGAGCAAAGAAGGTAAGATGGCTTTCCATTCCTTAAATCTAACCTAGATCTAGGTTAGAACCATCTTATGAGACCTTGAATGTGTGGAGAATGGGTTTGGAAAAGCCCCATTTAATTTCCCCAAAGGTTGGGGAAGATTTCGGGGAAAATGGCATTTTTCCGCCAAGACCGGTGGGCCAAATGGCCCGCCTGAGGGCACCCGCCTGAGAGGGCAGGCCCTCGGGGTCAACCGGTGGGCCCTACCAGCGGGCCGACCGATGAGCCCTATCGGAGGGCCGATCGACGAGCCAACCTGCCCGCCAGTCTTAGCAGGCCCTCGGGGCCAATCGACGGGCTGATCGATAAGCCGACCTACCCACCGGTCATGACTGGTGGGTCATGACAGGTGGGCTGTCCGACCCACCTGAGAGGCTCCCAACGTGATTTTTACATCTGAATGGACCCAAAACGGACGTGCGACCTTCTTTTAGGATTCTAAACATGATTTTGTCATCAAATCTTGTTAATTTTGACCCCAAGGTGTGAAATACTAACCCCAGTCACTTATGATAGGTTCACCAAAACTTACGCTTCTCGTACCGGATCTCACCTGTACCGAGCGTGAGTCCTTGTGCACTACAAGTAAGTGGGGAGAGGACGTTTGGACTTGTTTCAAGGCTTGTTTGGCATTCATCTAATTGTATCTAGACTAGCCATGTCATCATGCAAATGCTATGTAGCTTAGTCATCCTCATATTTTATGCCATGTGTGCTGTGTTTATTTCAATGCCAAATGATGATATGCTTATGTGATGAATGTTGCCATCATTGTGCATGATGCATTAATAGACTAGATGCCGTAGTCGGCTTGGAAACGAGTGCATTGGTGGCCCGTGGAATGGGACGCGGTGGCACTATGCAATCGTACTATGTCATATAAGAGCATGCGGTTTAGGATTATCATCTTCCCGTGCTACGACCCTTCCCAACAGGGGTTGAGGTGTTGGGTTACCATTTGGGGGGAAGCAGTGGTCGCGGTTGTCGAGTCACTGTGGCAGTTAGACATACCCCCGGTTGGTCATTAGGACAGTCGGCAACCTCGATGGTATATTCAAGAGGGCCAATCGTACTGCTTTTAAATTGCTGGAGTCAGCACCTTTAATTTCTATCATTTACTTTATGTTGAGAGCCGGTGGTCGGTATGTTTTACTTTTTTGAGTACTCACGGTGGGCCTTCTCCGACAGCCCTATGGGTGTATCGCGGGATAGAGTTCGCGGCTCGTCCCCGGAGTATACGCACACTGTGGTTGTAGTAGCACTAAACCAAAGACTTAGTAATGTTGTTTAGGTGGAAGTGATTAAAAATGAATTACATAGCATATAGTGCATATGGTTGTGATTTGTTGTGTGGTCCTTCTTTTCACTTACTGAGCTAGTGAGCTCATCCCACGTGTGCACATCTTTTAGATGATTTTGTAGGGCATCAACCTGAAGAGCAAGGGTCGGGCCCCACAGTTGAATTCCCTGAAGAGGATTGGTGGGTCCCCGAGGAATTAGAGCACGGCACGGATTGCCCATGCGAGGGCTATGCTGCGGGACCGTAGTTTTGATACCGAGCTGAGCTTGACTCTGATTTTTTGATGATCCCTTTGATACCGAGCTGAGCTGCACTCTGATTTTTTATAATCCCTTTTGATACTAAGCTGAGCTTGACTCTTTGATTTTGATGATCCCTTTGATACCGAGCTGAGCTGTATTCTTTGATTCTTGATGAACCCTTCGATACCGAGCTGAGCTGTACTCTTTGTTTTTCTTTTGTTGATGATCCCTTTTGTGTATTTGATATGTAAATTGTATTTTTTTTGTGTAAATATCATGCATGCGGGCCCACATGTACTTAACTATGTATTACAATTTGGGTATCAAGTATAATGGGAATATTTACAGGTAAATTAAGTCTTCCACTGAACTGATGAACACTTTCTTAGTTGTGTGTATGATGTGGTAGGATACTGTATAAGATGATCCTGGCAGGTTTGGGTTAATCGGTGTTAACCCGGTCACTGGCCCGGTTCTATGTCAACGGGGTGTGACAACGATGGTATCAAAGCGTGATGCTCTATTCCACTCACAACATACCATTAGACCACATAGAATCTATAATAGGAAATGGGATTGGGTTAATGTAAAAACTTTAAAGAGTTAAAAGCTAAAGAAAGAAAGGAATAATAATGGTTGTGGTTAGTTATTGCATACATGGCATGCATGAGGGAAAATGAAAGATTAATTAATTGATGTCATAACCCATCGAGTATGAGTTTAACGAAATTTCGATAGTATAACGGCGCAAAACGAGATTTCTAAAAAAATTTTCACACAAACACCTGATAAACAACATATATATATATCAATGATCATAATTAACCAATGACACCACAACTAAACTACACAAGTTATCAAACATATAAATTCACCACACATCACCCCACAAATAAGTCCAGTTACAAAGAAGTACAAAGAATGAGAAAAGAAAGAAAAATACAATAAGATCAACAACATGAAACAGGTGAGAAGCTGGTGTGGACAGACGAGCTAAGTCCTCACAGATCATCGTCATCGTCCAATACTACTACTCCGTTCACCTGAGGTCTAGAGTTAACGTTGAGTCGGCGGTCGTAGTAGTCAAACCTCGAGTTCACCAGTTGTACATCCCTCCGAAGTCGGTCAAAATCTCCTGAAATGACATTGGTTGTTGTATCCAAGTCCTAGCGCAATCTGAGAAAGGAGTTCTCCAAAGTAGCCTGCCTCTCCAGGATGTTTTTCTCCCTAGAAGCGCTTTCATCCAGTCTCCTTAGCAGCTAATCTTGCCCTTCCTTCAAGGCCCTCATGGTGGTCATTATGCCCTCAAAATCAAAGTTGCCACTCTTAGGTGGTGGGGCTCTGTGCTGTGGGCCTACAACTCTCATGAAGTCAGGAACAGTACCTCTCGAGTCAAGAGGCTCCTCCTCGCCCTGAGGAACATAGTCCTCATCCTCCCCACTAGACTCCTCCTCCATGGGAACATCCTCCCTAGGAGCAACCCTCCTATCCCTACCTCTCTGAGCTCCTACTCTCTGAGGTACATCCATGAGAGTGTGGAGACCCATCCTCAATAGACTCCCCCTGTTAAACTTATCTGCTAGCATCTTCCCCTCCTCACCACTCAGGTCCACCCCAAAGAACTTAAAGATCCTGGTGAGGATCCGGCCATATGGAAATCCTCTATCCTTGGGGTGAGAAGTATGGTGCTTCATGGTCTTGAGGATGACGTAAGGCAAGCACAAGTGCTCGTCACCCCCCTCTAAAGCCTTATAAATGCAGAAGGCTAAGAAGGCCGCCATGAAGCCCACCTGGTTCCGGTGACCTCCTCTGGGGAGTAAGTTGAACTGGACCAAATGGGCAAACACACAAGCCTCTGGGAAAAATGATGTCTCAGAATCCGGAGCTCCCTGCTGCCACAGATGGTCTCATAGATGTGGTCCGGTGTCTCCGAACTCATGAACAGGCCTATGGACTTACTCCTTGGAGGACTGTAGAAACGGTGCCTAGTTGAAGAAATACTCAAAATACTAGCCAGGGTGTCCACGGTCAGCTGAATGTCCACCTCCTTCACCATACTAGTTATCGCCTACTCTCCGTACTGGTAGGAAAGCTCCAGGTTACAGTAGAATCTACGAACCAGCTGCTCGTAGCACGGATGGTCTATGTGGAGGATTGACTGCCAACCCAGTGAGGTGAGCCTCTCCTGAACTTGAACCTTATGGAAGTCATTAACTACCACAGTCTTCTCCATCATTACAGACCTCTTCAAGAAGGCTTGCCAGTTGGTTGCTACCTCTGAATAGCGGAAGAGTTCCTTGTCATAGTCGGAAGGATCAATAGGGGCAGGTCTAGGTCGCCCTGTGCGAGGGGCTGAAGAACTAGTCCCCGCACTCTTCCATTTGGAAGCGGTGGTCTTACGCCGAGTAGAAGAGGATGCGGGTTCTTTGCCCTTGCGAGAAGACATCCTAGCAAGAAAAGAGGAAAAAATGGTGAGTAATGGAAAAGGAATAACAAAGAGAATAAATAGATGGCTGAGCAATAGGAGGAAGCCCCAAAACCCAATTCTCACAAAACAGAAAATGTGACAAGCGAGGAATGATAGAGAGTCTATGGATAAAATGCATGGTGACAAAACAAAAATCATGGAAAAATAGAATGTGACAAAATGTGACAAGTGAGGAATGATAAAAAGTCTATGAATGAAATGCCTGGCCAGTGACAAGACAGAGATTATGGCAAAACAACAATGTGACAGAAAGGGCATATAAGGCATGGTAAGTAAAGGATGATAGAAAAACCCCAATTCTCATTGTGCAAGTTCAATCTGAGGAAAAAATGAAAAGACTCACAATAGAGTGAAGCATGAAGCTTACATGTTCATGGATGAAATACCATCATTCTACAATTTAGAATATACAAAAACATCTACGATTATGATATTGAGTTGAAAGAGAATCAAAGGAACCCAACACAAAGAGATGGATTTTCATGGGAAGGGAAGGGATTTCAAGCATACCTGACTTTTCTATGATCTCTACAGCATGTCAAGTACAAATCAAATATAAGGCATTGCATTTGAGTTATTAATTGGGAAGAAAAGAGCAGAGATTGAAGAAATCCCCAAATTTGAAAAAACTAGGGCACGGTTGGGGTTTCTCTAAAAAATTGTGAAGTAAATCTTAAAACTAGAAATAAATCACAGAGAAAACATCACATTTACATAAAATCACTGTTCTATGGAAATAAACGGAAAAGAATCGAGATTGAAGACTACACATGAGTTCTACCCCCAAAGTACACATTCTGAGAAGAAAATGAGGAAGAAACTTACTTGTAGGTAGAGGAGTTGAATCTTTCCGAAACCGCCGGATCGTTGAGTGAGATCGCGAGTGGAAGCGTCAAGGAGCTCTTAAAAATCACCTGAGAGAGAGAGAGAGAGAGTGAGGAAGAAATGGGAGAATAAATGAGGAACAGGGGCTTAAAAGCCTTGTTCGTAATTTTCGATCGGGTAGGACCGGTGGCCCAACCTGCCCGCCGATGGCAGCCCACCGGTTGAGAGAAAACTTGAAAAAAGTAAAATATAAAAAATAAAAAATAAAGTATAGAATAATAAAAAGGGAAAGGTGGGGGTATTATTATTATTATTATTATTATTATTATTATTATTATTATTATTATTATTATTATTATTATTATTATTCTTATAATAATATACCTAAAAAAAAAAGGTGTGTGGATAGCACCATATGGTCGAGTGGGACCATTGTCCTACTTGTTGAAGCACTAGCCCTGTATTTTCGGAATCAAGTTATGGCTAGTTGCAAACGGTCATACACTATAATACCCTGTGTGTTGACATATAATTATGTGTCGATATCAATTCTAAGGTGTTTAACCAATGTGGTGTATGATATGTTTCAGGTACAGGGATACGATGGTACGTACTAGATCCGGTAGCAATGCACGAGGTACCTCCCGTGGTCCTCATCCGGTCGGTCGACCAACGAATCCCAGAAGGTCCCGCTCTATAGGGCAAACCTCACTTCCACAACCTCCAGAGACCTTTGGTCAGGGTGGGGCACAAGCGGACCCACCTATGACTGCACTTTCGGACCCTCCACCGGTTATTACTCCGGGGGATGTTGCTACCATAATCCAACAGTCACAACAGGCTTTCCAGCAACAAATGCTTCAGCAACAACAAGCATTTATGGCTGCTATACAGCAACAATTGGACCTTTCTCAAACAGGTCAACCTCCCCAGATACTTACTCCACCAGACCCTCCTGTAGGGTCTGGTATGGGGCCACAAGTGGGAGGTACACCTCCAATTCCGCCATTCAGTGTTCCTCCGTATGTGGTGCCCCCTCCATACCCTTACTATCTAGCTTATGCTCCCAATTACCCTCCGACGAATAATACGTCAAAGGTAGTGGAGTCATGCAAGAGGAACTTGCCACCTGTATTCTCTAAGGTGGGGCGTGATCCTCTGGAGCCGGACCAGTGGATCCAAGAGCTGGAGAAAATATTTGAGGTGATTGAGTGCACTGATGCACAGAAACTCATTTGTGCGGGGTTGCAACTCAAGAAGGAGGCCAACTCTTGGTGGCAAGCCTCTAAGCCCATATTGTTGGCCGCACATCCGGAACCCACCTGGGAACAGTTCAAGGAGTTGTTCTTGGACAATCATTACCCACGTAGCTTCAGAGACTATAAGGAGACTGAATTTATGGCCTTAACTCAAGGAGGTAAGACTATCCTTGAGTATCAGCAGCAGTTTGAGAGCTTGTTCCATTTTTCCCCTAGGCATAGGACAGCTGAAGAGAAGGCTGCAAGATTTCTGAAGGGCCTAAAGGCATCCGTTGGGTCTGTACTTGAGGTCTTAGATTTGACCGACTATGGCCAGACTATGCAGAAGGCCAAGACCATGGAGGATAAGCAGAAGGGAGAACAGTCCCTCACACCTGGACTGTGGAAGAGAACAAATCCATTTCCAGATATGGGCAACTCCTCCAAGGCATACCGTGGGTCGTACAGTTCTGGGCCTACATATAGGCAGCCTTATAGGCCATCTGGCTACCCTCCTCGATCGGCTGGTGGTTTGGGCTCTACATCTTTTCGCCTAAACACTAGTGTGGTACCTACAGTTCCAAGGCCGCCCCGACCACCATCTTCAACGGGTCAAGTGCAGAGGGGCCCCGCCCCAGTTTCTGCGTCTCAGATCCATTGCTTTAACTGCCATTCCTATGGGCACTATACAAAAGACTGTCGGGTCAGACCAGCCTTGCCCTCCAGTCAGCCCTCTGCGTACCGACCTCCCTTAACTTGGTGGAATCAACCGTAGGGAAGGATGTATGCCCTATCAGCTGAGGAAGCTGAGGCCAGCACAGAAGTGGTAGCAGGTACATTTTGAATTTAAGAATTTCCTTATGTTAAATATTGATGACCTGCTGTACTTATATGCATTGTTACACTAGGTGTCCTACCTATATCAAGCATACCAGCCTATGTCTTATTTGACTCAGGAGCTACACATTCATTCATATCTAAGAGATTTGCTGGGAAACTCGGTATGTCACCCAGGACCCTAGATCACGGGATGATTGTTAGTATGCCTACTGGTAAAGTTACACAGTTGAAGGAGGTGCATGGGCCATGCCCAGTGGAAATCAGTGGGAAGAAATTGGATGCACAACTCATTAAGTTCAATATGCAGAATTTCAATGTTATACTGGGCATTGATTGGTTGTCGGCTCATCGAGCTAATGTGATGTGTGCTGAAAAGCTGATTAAGGTGACGGATGACGAAGGAAGAGAATTGATATACTGAGCAGATAAAATGAAACAGGCGAGAAAGATTCTCATCTCCGCCCTTCAAGCTGTAAAGTTGTTGGAGAGCGGATGTCAGGGCTACTTAGCATCGGTACTTGATGTTGATGCAAGGATTACACCTCTAGAAGAGGTAAAGGTGGTTAAAGAGTTTCCCGACATCTTGGTTCCCGGAGCAGCTCCAGTGTCTAAAGCTCCATACAGGATGGCACCAGCCGAATTGAAGGAGTTACAGATGCAGTTGCAAGAATTATTGGAAAAGGGGTTTATTCGCCCAAGTGTTTCACCTTGGGGTGCCCCAGTATTGTTTGTCAAGAAAAAGGATGGCAGCTTGCGTATGTGCATTGATTACCGGGAATTGAATAAGCTAACCATTAAGAACCGGTATCCATTGCCACGCATTGATGATTTATTTGACCAACTGTAGGGTGCCAAGGTATTTTCAAAGATAGACCTTCGATCAGGCTATTATCAGCTCAAGATAAAGAGCGGCGATATACCCAAAACAACATTCAGGACTCAGTATGGGCACTATGAGTTCCTAGTGTTATCTTTTGGGTTAACCAATGCATCGACAGCTTTCATGGATTTAATGAATTGAGTATTTCATGATGTCCTCGACAAATGGGTAATTATTTTTATTGATGACATCTTGATCTACTCTAAGACAGAAGAGGAGCACACTCAAGACTTGAGAATGGTGTTACAAAGGTTGAGGGAACAACAATTGTTTGCCAAATACAGTAAATGTGAATTTTGGTTTGAGCAAGTTGGATTCCTGGGGCACGTAGTGTCTAAGGCCGGAATCGAGGTGGATCCTGATAAGGTGAAAGCAGTAGTAGAGTGGGAAAGCCTTAAAAATGTCACTGAAATTAGAAGCTTCTTGGGTTTGGCTGGATACTACCGGCGCTTCATTGAGAATTTTGCTCGGATCTTAGCACCAATGACTAAGTTGACAAAAAAGGGTGTGAAGTTTGACTGGGTAGAGGAATGCGAGATGATTTTTCAGGAGTTGAAGAAGAGGTTGGTGTCGGCCCCTGTGTTGACCATCCCTGAAGGCACAGGTGGAATGACAGTCTACACTGATGCTTCCAAAGTTAGGTTGGGTTGTGTTCTCATGCAACGCGGAAAGGTGATAGTGTATGCTTCCCGACAACTAAAGGAGTATGAGAAGAACTACCCCACTCATGACTTGGACCTAGCTGCAGTCATTTTGCCCTTAAGATTTGGCGACATTACTTGTATGGGGAGAAGTGCGAGATATACAGTGATCACAAAAGCCTTAAGTACTTTTTCACCCAGAAGGATTTGAACATGAGGCAGAGGAGAAGGCTTGAGCTCATGAAGGATTATGACTACGACATTCAATATCATCCCGGTAAGGCTAATGTAGTGGCAGATGAGTTGAGTCGGAAGGCACAGACTGTGTCACTCTCATACTTAGCAGTCAGCCCACCACTTGTACAAGAGGCGACGCTAATGGATGAAGCTCTCTTATATGAAGAAGCAACCTTAGAGTTTGAACGTCAACCAGAAAACCTTAAATGGTTGACTGTATCCTTGGCGGCTCTACAGGTGCATCCGACTATTAGGTAAGAGGTAATAATGAAACAACCTTTGGATCTTGAATTACAGCAAATCAGAGTTAAGGTTCAAGATCAAACAATGAACGACCCAGATTTTGTTTTAGCCAATGATGGAGCATTGATGTTTCGAGGTAGATTGTGTGTACCCGATGATTTGGATATACAAGACAAGATAATGCGAGAAGCACATAGCTCCGAGTACTCACTCCACCCAGGAAGTACAAAGATGTACAAAGTACAAAGATGTACAAAGACCTCAAACAAAATTACTGGTGGCCAAGCATGAAAGTCACAATAGCTCTGTATGTGGCGACTTGTCTTACATGCCAGAAAGTAAAATCTGAGAGGCATCGACCTTATGGTACTCTTCAGCCACTCCCAGTACCAGACTGGAAGTGGGATAGGATTACAATGGACTTCGTCACCGGACTATCATGTACACCTAAGGGGATGGACGCGATATGGGTGATCGTTGATCGGCTTACTAAGACTGCTCATTTCATTCCCATCGAGACCAAGTTCTCTATGGCCAAATTAGCACAACTTTACATGGATAACATAGTGCGCTTGCATGGAGTGACAGTGAGCATTGTATCAGATAGGGACCCAAGGTTCACTTCCATATTTTGGAAAAGCCTCCAGCATGCCTTGGGATCACAATTGAATTTGAGTACTGCTTTCCACCCACAGACTGATGGTCAATCGGAGCGAACCACACAGATATTAGAAGACATGCTCAGGGCATGTGCAATGGAAATGTGTGGTAGTTGGGAAGAATATATACCCCTTATGGAGTTTGCCTATAACAACAGTTACCAAGCTATAATTGGGATGGCTCCGTATGTGGCATTGTATGGCAGGAAGTGCAGAACTCCTCTGTATTGGGATGAGGTAGGCAAACACCGAATGTTAGGACCTGAAATGATACAGATGACTTGTGACAAGGTCGATGTTATTCGAGAACAGATTAAAGTAGCTCAGTCTCGTCAAAAGAGCTATACAGACAATTGTAGGAAAGACATTGAATTTCAGCCAGGAGAAAAGGTATTTCTCAAGATCTCTCCTACTAAAGGGTTGCAAAGATTTCACAGAAAGGGGAAGTTGAGCCCAAGATATATTGGCCCATTTGAGATCTTAGCCCGGGTTGGCTCAGTAGCCTACATGCTTGCTCTGCCACCTTCACTCGGGGATGTTCATAATGTATTTCATGTATCCATGCTAAAGCGATATGTTCATGATCCATCTCATGTATTACCCGTGGAACCAGAATATTTAGGAGTTGATATGACCTATACAGAGCAGCCGGCTGAAATTTTAGACCGAAAGGTGAAAACCCTTCCCAACCACTCCATTTCCTATGAAAAGGTGCGATGGGCTAATCATTCACTTGAAGAAGCATCTTAGGAGAAAGAGGATGAAATCCAAGCCAAGTACCCTCATCTTTTTGAACAACCAGGTACGCCAATTTCGAGGATGAAATTTTCAGAAAGGGGGGGTAAATGTAATACCCTACTTCTTAAACCCAGTCTGATTACACGGTTGACCTGGTTTAACCATGCAGGACCCAAACCGGAGAGGGTTAAGGCGGGTTCCTTATGGACCATGATGGCAAGGGTGACTTTGAACACCGGCTGGCCAGACAAGTCTGAGTCAGTGCCAGAGGAGATGGGTGTACCCAAGCCGTGTACATGCACATATCATAAGGCCATATACGGATAAAGTAGGTACGTAGCCGTATCTTAAAGTGCATACGTATATTACATCTTATGCCAAGAGTGAGATTCATACCGAGAGTAAAATTCCTACAAAATCCCACTTGTTGGCCAATTTTCGGCCCTAAGGTGGGCGGTCACAGGTGGGCGCATCCACCCACCTGAGTGACCCACCCATGTGGTTACTTAATTATTTTAGAAAGTATAAATAACATTTATGAGTTTTCCATTTTCTCATTTATGACACTCGGGCGTTGGTGAGAAGAGTAAGGAGGAGAGAGAAAAGAAGGGAAAGAAGAGGAAAAAGGGAAGAAAGAGGAAGAAGAGATGGATTTCAGCAGCGCCAAGGGTTGATCTTCCCATTCCAACGCCGGAAGAGTGATCTCCAACATGAGATCTACGTTTAGAGGTGAGCAAAGGCTAGATTCCTTAAACTTTCACCATACCCAAGTAAAACCCTTGATTTGGGTAGAGTTTCTTGAGGTCTTGTAAATCCACCTTGAGATGATGAATCTAAGGTTTAATAGATGATCTATGTGTTGATTTTGAAGGATTTGAAGAAGTGTTTACAAGGTTGGCAAAAGCATTGGTGATTTGAAGTGATTTTGGGGTCTTTGAACGAGTTCTTGGGCAAAGAAGGTAAGATGGCTTCCATTCCTTAAATCTAACCTAGATCTAGGTTAGAACCATCTTATGAGACCTTGAATGTGTGGAGAATGGGTTTGGAAAAGCCATATTTGTTTCCCCAAAGGTTGGGGAAGGTTTGGGAAAAAATGGCACTTTCCCGCTAAGACCGATGGGCCAAACCGGTGGGCCCAATCGATGGGCCAATCGATGGGCCAATCGACTGGCCGACCTGCTCGCCGGTCATGACCGGTGGGTCTGACTGGTGGGTCATGACAGGTGGGCTGTCCGACCCACCCGAGAGGCTCCCAACATGATTTTTACGTCCAAACCGACCCAAAATGGACGTGCGACCTTCTTTTAGGATTCTAAACATGATTTTGCCATTGGATCGTGTTAATTTTGATCCCAAAATGGTGAAATGCTAACCCCATTCACTTATGTTAGGTTCACCAAAACGTACGCTTCTCGCATCGGATCTCACCCATACCGAGCGTGAGTCCTTTTACACTACAGGTAAGTGGGGAGAAGATGTTTGGCCTTATGTTAAGGCTTGTTTGGCATTCATTTAATTGTATCTAGACTAGTCATGTCATCATGTGAATTATGTGTAACTTAGCCATCCTCATATTATTATGACTTGTGTGTTGTGTTTATTTTCTTAATGTCAAATGATGATGTGAATATGTGATGAATGATGACATCATTGTGCATAATGCATTAGTAGACTAGATGCCGTAGTCGGCTTGGAAACGAGTGCATTGGTGGCCCGTGGAATGGGACGCGGAGGCACTATACAATCGTACTATGTCATATAGGAGCATGCAGTGTAAGATTATCATCTTCCCATGCTACGACCCTTCCCAATAGGGGTTGAGGTGTTGGGTTACCATTTGGGGGGAAGCAGTGGTCGCGGTTGTCGGGTCACTGTGGCGGTTAGACATACGCCCGGCTGGTCATTAGGACAGTCGGTAACCCCGGTGGTATATTCAAGAGGGCCAATCGTACTGCTTTTAAATTGCTGGAGTCAGCACCTTTAATTTCTGTCATTTACTTTATGTTGAGAGCCGGTGGTCAGCATGTTTTACTTTTCCGAGTACTCACGGTGGGCCTTCTCCGACAGCCCTATGGGCGTATCGCGGGATGGAGTTCGTGGCTCGTACCCGGAGTATACGCGCACTGTGGTTGTAGTAGCACTAAACCAAGGACTTAGTAATGTTATTTAGGTGGATGTGATTAAAAATGAATTGCATAGCATATAGTGCATATGGTTGTGATTTGTTGTATGGACTGCTGTGTGGTGCTTCTTTTCACTTACTGAGCTAGTGAGCTCATCCCACGTGTGCACCTCTTTTAGATGATTTTGCAGGTCATCAATTTGAAGAGCATGGGTCAGGTCCCACAGTTGAATTTCCTGAAGAGGATTGGTGGGTCCCCGAGGAATTAGAGCACTACACGGATTGCTCGTGTGAGGGCTGTGCTGCGGGACCGTAGTTTTGATACCGAGCTGAGCTTTACTGTTGATACCGAGCTGAGCTCTTCTGTTGATACCGAGCTGAGCTCTTCTCCTGATACCGAGCTGAGCTCTACCTTTTGATACCGAGCTGAGCTTTACCTTTGATGCTGAGCTGAGCTCTACTTTTGATACTGAGCTGAGCTGTACCCTTTGTGTTTTTTATGATCCCTTTTATGTACTTGATATGTAAATTGTATTCTTTTGTGTAAATATCCTGCCTGCGAGCCCACATGTACTTAACTATGTATTACAATTTGAGTATCAAGTATAATGGGAATATTTACAGGTAAATTCAGCCTTCCGCTGAACTGATGAACACTTTCTTAGTTGTGTGTATGCTGTGGTGGGATACTGTATCAGATGATCCTGGCAGGTATGGGTTAACCGGTGTTAACCCGATCACCGGTCCGGTTCTATGTGAACGGGGTGTGACATTACTGATTTGGGAAGAATTATGAATTTGATAATCTTCTACAATATCCTACCTAAAGGAGGTCACAGAGATGAAGTTCCTCCCTTTCATGCATACCTAACCTCCTATGTTTGTCAATCCATTAGCATCAATCTTCCCTATATTATCATGATGAACATGTTGGCATGTGGAGATAAGCTCCAAAAGGGATATCTCCCTTATGGATGGCTAATCTGTCAAAATCTAGACTATTTCTCTATGGATCTCTTCGGAGAAATATTAGAGCCTCTCTCCCAAGAGATTGATCTCTCCATTGTTCAAAAAATGAACATCCTTCCCAAGAAGACAACTAGTTCCAAGAACACTGCTACTGGAACAAGTTAGCCAGAAGGACAAGGGGAGTGGTGACTCGTCTGCCTATGTGACCATTGCTGATCTTGAGAAGTTTGGTAACATCATCCTTGCCCAGTTAGCAAAGATGGAGAGAAAGCAGAATGAAATCTTGAAGCTTCTCCAAGAGGAAGAAGAAGAAAAAGAAGGAGATGAAGATGAAGCTGTAGATGAGAATGAAGAAGAATAGGATGATCTTTATTCCCTTATAAATATGTGTTTTATAACCATTATGTTTAAATCTCTATGTTTACTTTATGTTTGAGTTGGAACTCAGTTTCATTTTATCTTTCTATGGAATCCTATGTGCTGCACACTACTAAAGTGTTGCTTATTTTAATGCTTCACTATGTGCTATGCTGTGAATGGAAGATATCTTATTTTACTTCTAGCACATGTTCAGGGGGAGCATCTACTTTATAATATACTACACATGTCCTGTCTTTCTCCATGCTAACCTTTTTGCTATTGACAAAAGGGGGAGAAAGTATTGATTATATGGAAATCTTTTCCTTGAAATAATATGTGTTTACCTACATTTAAATTCTATATATTTCACACTTGTCCTTAAAATGATATGTGTTTACCGGCATTTAAATTTTGTATATTTCACTGTCATTTCTTATGGTTGTTTGTCATCACCAAAAAGAGGGAGATTGTGAATATGCCCAAACTCCTTTAATGTTTTGGGAATAAAAAACAAACCATAGTTTTAACTATGTGTGGTAAGTGATGCTTAGTACAAGAAGATAGCTCAAACTATGCATGTTTAAAGAATCAAGTCATGACACGAAGATCTAGATTGGATGCTTTAAGACAAGATGAAAGCTTAGAAGATGAAAGACAAAAGAGGAATCATCAAGACAAGATGAAGACTTCAAGACTCAAGTCAAGATGAAGACTCTAGGATAGCCCAGTACACCTTGTATAATGTACTGTCTTTATGTATATATGGACGCACTTCATACATCGCATATAATCATACTAGAATGACTTTAGGACATTCCTTGAGTAAGCATGGAAGTCCATAGGTGGTGTAGAACATAATTAGAAATACATGTCCTATGTGATTTTGTGTGAAAATCACTACAACTAGACTCAAGGGTATCTTGGGAAACCTTAGATTTGGTATCAGGAGATAAACCCCTCATGGAATTTGTAGGAAATTGAGTCACAATTCTAACACAACTTGAATTGGGTTAATCTGATGTTAGACCAAAGAGTTATGGCCAAAATACTGACAACTAGTTAGTATGACAGTAGTCTGTCAAAAATAGGACAACTATAGGCGATCGACTAGCTGGAAGCCCCGATCGATCGGACCTACACGAGGCCATAGCTGATCAATTGGATGAAAGTCTCGGTTGATCGGCACCTGTTCGGATCACTTCTAACGGCTATTTTTCTATCTCCAATGGCTCTTTTCAGTTAACCGGCTACCGATGGCGATCGACCGGTGGACCCAGAATATGACCATTAGAGTCTAATTTATGGCCTAAAATGCTATCCTAATCTCACCTATAAATACCTAAGATGCTCATAATTAATTATCAATTAAGTCAGAGCATTAAGAGTTTTATTGTGAGCATACAAAAGTCAAAAAGTCACTCTATCTTACTTGAGCAGTCTAGTCTTCCACACTCCAAAGAAAAGCTCAAGTCTCAATCAAGTCTTCTACATTCTACTGTGCAAGTCAAATCTACAAAGAAAACTTTATATAAAGGTGCATCGTTTCATTTGCAGCACACCAGAGGTATTCCTCTTTGTTCCACTTTCGCTATTTTCTATTTTACAATTCTAGACTATAATTAGGATTGTAAGGATCCTCTTATCCTAAAAAGAATAAGGTGCCTCTCTACCTATAAAGGAGATTTTAAAGGCGCCTCTCTGCCTGTAAAGGGTATTTGTAAGGATACTCTTATCCATAAAAGATTGTAAAGGTTTTCTTCCCTACCTACTGTATTGAAAGAGAGAACTACTGGAATACCTTACAAGATGATTCTTGTAGGGAGTGGACTAGAATCGGATTGAGTCAAACCACTATAAATCTTGTTGTTGTGTGATCGTGAATTTTATTTCGTAGTTTCTTGATTTTTTCAATCACACTTGCAGTAATAATTTTGAAAAGATTGAATTTCCACTAGTATAACCTATTCACCCCCTCTAGGTTATTTTGATATTATACTCTAATTCCGCTGTAATTATTCTTGTGGTTCGATGTTTGTGGTTGTAAATATTAAGGTACTGCTATCATAGATACTGGTAGAGGTGTAAGATGGGTAAGCATCTTACTCACACTGCTGGTATTCATCATATAATGAGGAGTAGGGTGCGATAGCTTAGTATCAGAGCGAGATGCTCCGCCTTAACTCACAATCTACCCGAACCTTGATTTTGGAGGTTAGGATTAAAATAGGAATCTCAAGACAAATAATAATAGTAAAGCAAAAATTAGGAGACAAGTCTAGATGTAATAGTTGTTTCATTATATAAAGAACTTGAATACATAAGCTTTACACACATTTTTCCAAATAAAATGACTAAAAATAGGAAGTCATAAGCTAGCCTAAATTTCTAGGAACTCATAACTGACATAAGAAAAAACAAGAAGTAATAGTGCATAATCACCTTGAGCATTTTAACTAGAATGTAAAGATGGTTGTGCCAAAAAGCATAAAAAAGGGGAAATCCTAAAACTACTGAGGCACTCCAATGCCACTACTTTGGGTGGTCTATCTGATCTTACTCCTAGTCCTGACCTTGGCCTCGATTCTGATTTTTATCCTGTGCCCCGGACTCTGGCATAGGAACTCCAAAGTATAGGACCATCTCCCTCATCTACCTCTCCATGATTGTAACTGGACCATTAAAGAGACAAAAGCTCTTATCCACGCTCTCTAAGTGGTTGTCCATCCTCCTCAAAATGTTGTTGGTTGCATCCAGATGAGCCATCACATCATTTAGCCCATAACCTCTCGAGCCCCTAGAGGAAGAAACCATTGTGGTCTCCATAGTCCATGGGGGTGGTGGTGGAAACACTCCTGGAGCAGGTGGGTTAACATCATCCTGACCCACTGGCCCACCCTCCTGATTCCCTTCGACTGCCCTCCACATCCATGGGCTACTGACCTATTTCCCCTTCCTCTTCAGTGACCTCATCCATATCAATGGTCATTTTCTTCAAGGACTCTTGATTGAACTCAATGACAACAACCCCTAGTCTCTCCTCATCCTCCAATTCCACCCCAAAGTGGCTAAATACTGTGGCCAGTAACTTGCCGTAGCAGAGGTTCCCAGCTCTGCGGTCTTCAACTTTCACCACCATGGTCCACATCAGTAGGTAAAGGAAGATGGAGCTGCACCCCCATGTAGGCATAGTAGGTGACGTACTTCTGCAATATAGGCACCTCATCATAGTGCCCACCTAGAGGGAGGATGTTCAGTTGAATCATCCTACAAAACACCTTAGGGATAGCATGGTAATTGGCGGTGCGGTGCCACCCAAAGGCATTCTTGGTCATTATACAATCCATCTCCACTTGGACCTCACAATTTTGAAACTCGTAAGATAAAGTCCTAGGAGGACAATAGGCCAACTCCCCCTCATTAGAGATCCTTAGAATCACAACCAACTCCACTATATTGAGATGTCAACCCCCTTCACTCTCGAGGTGATCCTCATGTCCTCAGTGCCACGATTTTCTCATAGAAGGTTACAATAAAAGTAGCACACTAGGTGGGGATAGTACAGTTGGTCTGGTTTCAGGACATGCCCAGAGCATAAACCATTGACGAATACTGAACTATCGGAAGTCTCTCACATATACGTATTTATCGGGGTCAACATTCCTGTATTCGAAGGATTCCCAACAATCCTGCTCAACCATAGATCGGAACCAATAGTGATTATATTGTTCCTCCACTGGGAAAGCACATTGTTGCTACGCAGCGGCATGATAGGGAAGGGCTCGACATCCATAGTCATAAGGAATGAGAACCTAGGGTTTCAAAGATTAAAACCTAGGTTAGGGAATGAAATGACAACCAAAAACCTCAAAAGCTAGGTTAGAGAAGAAGAGAAACTCACCATGAATGCGTAGTGGCAGTAATCAGGTGAGAAACCACATGCAAAAGGTAGGGAATGGCTGGGGGAACCTTCCTTGGCCGCTTCCTCTCCTCCATAAGAAACATAGGGTTTTGAGAAGAGAAGGAGACCCCACACCTATTTACAGTGTGTTCTAGTCCACTGGAAACACTGGGCTAAATCTAGTGGTTGTCTCCAGTGAACTTTTCTAGGAAAAATTGACCTTTGTTTGTCCACTAGAAAGAGTATTGACATTTTCGACGGAATTGTCTTCTTTCCGATGACTTTTTCCCTTGTTTCCGGTGAGGGTTACAATGTGGGTCAAATTTTTTTATTTTGTTTTATGTTTATTTTGTTATTATTTATTATTGTTTTAATTGTTCAATTGTGTAGTGCATGTTATTATATGCACTACCATGTGGGGCCCCTCTGTGCATGTTAATTTTAACATGCTAATTGCACATGTGTGATCAACTAACAAGATTCCTTAATAGGAATAATTTCATGTCAGAACACCTGTTCCAATTCTAATGCATCACCTCCTGCTTCCCCTAACTGGAACCGAGCCAAGCCACCTAATGCACCATTGGCCCCACCCATTCTCACGACCCAAGATGTTGAGGCCATAATGGCAACATGATGTAAGGGATGGAAAAATGACAAGCTCAGTTTATGGCCGAGATTGACACCCAGATCTAGGATGCTATTGAGGCCCGAAATGCAACACCCACACCCCCTACTCCACGGCAACAGCCCCAGTACTCACTGGCCTGGCCACCCCACAAACACCCGATGGGGCACAAGGGTAAGTACAAGGCCAAGCCCAAGGACATATGGAAGGGTGGACCGATCTCACTAAGATGATGGAAAAGTTTCTAAGGCTTCGGCCCTCATATTTCTCAAATGTGAGCCAAGATCAATTTTTGCCATCAAGATGGATCAGAGGTATGGAAAAGGTCTTTAGGTTGATGGGTTGCACTAACGAACAAAAGATACTTTGTGTGGGCTATCAACTTTAGAATGAAGCAGACGCTTGTTGGAGGTCCATTGAGCCCATTCTGAGGGCAGCCAACCCAAACCCCACTTGGGAAGACTTTAAAGAGACGTTCTTCAGGGACTACTTTCCCAAGAGCTTTAGAGACAGAAGGGAGAGTGAGTTCTCACACTTGGTACAAGGGTCCCATTCAGTACTGGAATATCAACAACGCCGATAAACACATTTATGTGTGAAATCTAGGGTATAAAAGCATGCATTTTATATTTTTAGAGTGGAGCTACCTTGGGTTTTACTCTCTTTTTGCATATTTTGTACTTTCAATGCCATAAGGACTATCGGGCGCCGTATCTCCAATTTCATAATAAAGAGGTCCCGTTTCTTTTCATGGCTGCAAAGAGGATAAAATTCTGACCAAGATGGATATGTTGCATTAAAAGTACACATTCATTTAGACACCCGTACACGTGATTATTCTTTTCGGGCCAGAAAAAGAATAATGGACTAGAAGAGACTGAGATGCAAGCCTAGCCCGTCGCCAGCTGTCCCAAGGGTACAAAAGAATATTCTAGATGCCAACAAAGTAGGAGGGACCCACCTTGGACATCCTTCTCCTCTCTCTCCTCCACCTTGGTCGACACACTCTCTCTCCTACTTTATTTTGGAGATTTTGTTGAAGATCTCTTTCTCTCCACTGCATAAAAGACAAGGGCATGGATGGAACTTCCCAATAAAACAAAATATTATCCAAATCAATGAAAGCAAGGGAAGAAAATTGTCCAAGACGGGGTTTTACGCATGATTGAAGAAGAGAGAAAAAAATAAAGAGAAAAAATAGAAAAAAAAAATCATGGGAACCTTCTACTTCTTATTTTCTCTCTTTTTCTCTCCTCTCCTAATTTCCACCTCATCACAAGATCCTAGAAGCTCCGCTTGGGCGTCCTTCTCATTCTCTCTTTTATTTTCTCTCTTTTCTCTCCTCTCTCTTCCCTCTACCTCATCACCCAAATCGTTGGACTCTCTCCCCTATCTCCATTCTCTCCTTTCCACCTCATTAAAATCGTCCAAGGGATCCACCCTTGGACCATCCTCTTCTCTCTCCTCTTCCCTACTTCCTATTTTATCTCTCTCTCCCCTATTCCCTATATAAGAAAGTTGATTAAGGGGAGGGAGGGTGCACTTCCTTCTCTAGGCTTTCTCTAGTTTGTTTTTCTCTTATCCTAACTTCTTCTCCTAGTTAGTTATGCTCTCCCTTTAGTTATAGCTTTTAGTTTTTGCTTTAAACATTTTTGTAATTTAGTTCATTAAATTAATGCAAAGTCTTTAATGTTTATTTGTTCATGTTATTCAAGTTATTCAAGTTGTAACAATTTTAATTTACTAGTTCAAGGCTTAGATCTAGGTGACAAGTTCCAAGCTTTGAAGTATCTTTGTTCAAATGCAAGTTTTTCTTCATAATTTGTTTTCTCCAGGCCTAGCAATTTCAGATTTGATTTAGTCCAGATCTGGTTTTCAGGGCTGGTAGTATCTCAAATCAATCAATTTTTCAACTTCAAGTATTAAAGTTTAGGTAGGTAGGCTTCTTCATAAGTCTTCTCACCCCCCTTTCATTCCCTTTTCTTGCCACCCATTCATTCTTAATTTAGGATTTAAATTAAAAGTTTTACTTTGATGCTTTCCCTTTCCCCCAAGGTCCTTAGCTAGATGCATGTGTTGGCCTTGCCCCTCTCTATCCATGGACCTATCCTTTTACTTTCGTTATTTATATTGCATCCCTTTCCCTAAAGCCAAGTAGAAAAGCCCTTGTAAGACTACTCTCTGGTCAAGTAGGGAAGCTCGTACTATTGACAGTGCAGCCCTCGAGCTAAGTAGAGATACCTACTTATGTGCCTCTATCTAGCTTTATTTCCCTTTTATTTTTTTTATTTCATTCAATCATTTTCTTTTCTTTTACTTTATTATTTTTTTATTTTCTTTGAGTATTTCAATTCTCAGATGACCAAAGGTTCGGTTTTTTAATTTCAATTGCCATTTCAATTTTTCTAAATGTGTTGGTTAGGACATTTTTAGATGCATTTGTTTAGGGCGGTGTTAGAAGTAGATCACCATAATTAATTTATGCACTTTCGCATTACTAGAAGAAACCTAAAATAAAGTGGCTCCTCTCCTTGTGTTCAACCTGTTTGCTACACTGATCCATACGCTTGCGGTTACTTTTAAATCTCAAACAAACGCTTGGAGAAAGGGTTGTGTAACACCCTAAACTAGAAGCAGTTGAGCCTAGTGTATAGCCCAGTTGGCATATGAAATTAGGTTGCTCTGCTATGAATTCATATGTACAATAGTAAGAGAGGGAAGTTTGGCAGATCCACTAGTCAAGGAGTATAAAATAGTCAAAATAGAAGTGGGACCAGTTCCACATTGAGTGGATTCATAAGCCTAGGGGATAGGATAGTTGATGGGATGAAAAGGCTACAACCGGCAGGCAATTCAGTACCCCATACATATGGGTCTATTTGCTGAGTGTAACCTATATTTTAGGTCAGTATTTGGAGGGTTCCATTAATGAGAAATTAATTTTAATTAGTTCTAGTTGTAAGTTTCTAAAAATCAGTTTTTAGAAGTAGTTTTTAAGAATTACTTTTTAGGAATTAAGTACTTTAGCTAAACAGGGCCCTACTGTAATATATTTTAACCACTATAAATAAATTATGTCCACCTATTTACTTCATTTCATCCTTTCACAAGCTGAAAACATTAGGGAGAGCAGAGGAAAAGAAAAGAGAAGGAAGAAGAAGAAGAAGAAGAATGTTGTGCATGGGCTGCTGTACCTACTATTGTGTCTGCAGAATTAAGATAAGAACTTGCTCTTTAATGGCTGTACAGTAGGGTAGCATGTTAGGGTTTAGGGTTTCAGTGGTGTAGAGACTGCAATTGAGTCCCTATGAGCTGAATTCAGAACCCAATGAGTAAATCCCCAATTTCAGGAAAGGTTTTGGGACTCAATTTGCATAAAACCCATCTCTATAAACCCTAGGATAGAGAGCTCTTAGATTTTATGAGTAAATAATACAAATTGGAACCCAATAGAGGTTGTATAAGATTAAAAATTCTGCAATAAGCAAGGGCAGATTTTTAATTGTTCTAGAATTGAAATTTTGTGATGAGTTGAATATGATTCTCTTTCCAGATTTCAGTTGCCGGATTAAATTGATAGTAGTAGGCAATTTGAGAGGCTGAATTTTATTATTATACTCTTAATTAATTCTAAGGGAAAAAGCTCAATTCTGCAGAATTTACAAACGCTGGGTTTAAATTCTGAAGTTTTCTACAAAATTGAATATATCAACCCTAGGTTTAGCTAATTAAATCCCAAAGATGGGTCAAATTGAAGTCTAAAACCCATCTTCAGACCTAGTATCCATGACCAGAACCATGGACTAAGGAATTAAACCTAAATCTAGGTTTAGATATATAGAACAGCAAAGGGTAGAATCGAATTCCGCCGAAAGGAGGGAACTTGCAGGTTCGACCAGCCAGCCGGTTGCTGCCTAGCCAACCCACCGGTTGGGTGATTTTAGGTCTGATTAGCCTCAATTTTTCTGTTAATACCCTACCCCCCTAGTGGGTTATGATACAGCTTAAGTAATTTTATTTTTATTTGGCCCTATATGGTGGGTCAATTTGGGACATCATCGAGGCTTGGGATGTAGGGACTACATAGGGATTAGTGAGGGCTTGTACAAGTTTAGTATGGGACCTGTACGGAGAGGTATCCTAGGTGTTACTGATTAGTCCCTATTATGATTAAGTTATACCCTGCCCTTGTGGGCTATGTTCTTTACCTTTTTACCAAATTAAACCTATAGGTAGGGGTAGTTGGGGGGCATTTCCAAGACTTTAAATGAGATTGGTATATGGGTTTTTGAGTTTTAGGTTCAGCAGTGGACCTATATTTAGTCATATTAAGTGTTATAAATATTTAACATGATAATACCCACTTTACACAGGAACCAAAGTTACCCAGCGAGGATACGCGGTCAGAACTGGATTTTGGGTTTTGAGGTGAGTGGGTATTTGAATTATTTTACGGAGTGTTTTGATATTTTCAGTTATGCATGCTCATGTGGAATGTGATGATTACCATGTTATGGATTTATTTTATATAAAATTATATATTTCACATATTGCATGTTTTTACCGACTTTGATGTGATTGAGGTTTTGTGGATGTGTAGTATGTTAATTGTGTGGTGATAATTGTAATATTGAAGGTCTGAGGCACGGTGTGGTCGAGGTTCTTTCCATTACCATAGGCTCAGAGATCAGTTTTATAGTTGTGACCACGGATGTGTGATTGGATGCTATGGATGTATGTAGATGCATATGGTTAGGATCACATCACTGTGCTATAACTCCTTGCCAATAAGGGTAAGGTATTAGCTAATCTCACTTAGTGGTAAGTTGTGGAGGACTACTATGCCCGAATATGACGTACTATATTTTGAGAGGGCACAGCATGGTATGACATACTATACGTATGACTATCGAACAGCATGGGAGAAAGATGACGGTATGGGATTCTAGGACCATGGCTATCAGGGGTTACTATTTAGGGGTTGGTTGGGGAACCGAGTTTCTTTCTGAGACTGACTAACTCTTACTTGCAGCTAGCTTGTATCTTTGAGGCCCAACGTACTGGGAAGGAGATACTACCTACACTACTTATAGCACTTATACCCATACATATTGAGACTTAGTAACTAGAATGGAAATTTATAATTAAAATAGATCATGTGGCTGTGCATCTGTGGATATTACTATGAGTGTGTTGGTGTCATGATGATGTGTGTGCTTGCATGCTCACCCCTCACTGGGCTTGTGAAGCTCACCCCTTGTTGATTACTATTTTTAGATGATGAAACCAGTGCTGAGGCAGGATTGGATTTCAGTGACAGTTGTGAGGCTTATGTCTACAAGACACCGGGTTACTGATGGATTTCACTACTGTTATTCAATAATTTCTTTTGATGTATATATTGATGTTATATATAAGAGGTAAATATTACACATGTGTGTTGTTAACAAATGAATCTAGTATATTTGTAATTTATCATTTTAATACATTAGAGTGTTATTTATATGATCTTATTAGCGTACTCTGATCTTCGTTGTGATCTTGATGGCATTTGTAAAGTTAAGGTACTGCATTTGTGATCCTTGAGGATTAGGCTGATTGGATGTGGATGCCCAGTGTTGCATATCTTGGCCAATTTGAGGTAGGGTGTGACAGGTTGAGGCCAAGTATTAGTTCTACAATGCTTAGGCTAAGTGACCGGGCCAAAGCCAGGAAGTTTGAGAAAGGGTTGACGCCAAGTATTAGTTCTACAATGCTTGGGCTAAGGTTGCAAACTTACGCTAAGGTGGTCCAAGTGGCTAAGCCCATTGATGATCAGAATAGAGACAACTTCACAACGCAACAAGGGATGGGAAAGAGACCTATGGGGTCAACTGATTCTAAGGGAGCAAGCAAGCTTTTTAGGGGCTCGTATCTCAACCCAGCTTTGGTGCAGTTTAGCAAGCCCAAAGCAAGCCAGGCCTCCCAACCCTCCCGTTCCAGTGATGGATCTCATTTTATGGGTTCTAACCCCTGATGCTTCCATTGTGACCAACTCGGTCACTTAGCTAGGACATGCCCCCCACCGTCGGTCGGGTGATGCACCTTACACTCTGCCTCCCAGACCCCAGCAGACCAGCACAGGCCTAGTTGGGCAACAGACCTTAGGGAAGGGTATTTACCATGATAGTAGAGGATGCAGAAGCAACACCAGGTGTGGTGATAGGTACCTTATTGATTTCATTATTGCCTACACATGTGTTGTTTGATTCAGGAGCTTCTCATTCATTTGTGTCGCCGACATTTGTAAGAAAAATGAGAATTCCACCTAAGAGTTTAACTCAATGCTTGGTAGTTAGTACATCCACAGGAAGTGTGGTGGGTTCGAATTATGTGTATGAGCCATGTCCGGTGACTATTAGTGGACATGACTTGAATGCACACTTGATCGAGTTGGACATGATCGACTTCGATGTGATTTTAGGAATGGACTAGTTGTCCATATACAGATCCAGTATGCTATATGCAAAGAAGATGATAATCTTCAGACCCCGTGACGAGGAAGGATTCACCTTTGTGGGAGATAAACCTAAGAAACCCAAGAGGGTTATAGTGTTTGCCCTCTAGATGAAGAAATTACTGGATCAAGGGTGTCAGGGCTATCTAGCATCTGTGATGGTTACTGAGATAGTGGTTAGGCCATTGGCTGAGTTAGATGTGGTAAGGGAGTATTCCGACGTGTTTCTGGATGATTTGATGAGATTGCCTCCGGACCGAGAAACAGAGTTTGTGATGGACTTACTCCAGGGTCGGCACGTGTGTCAAAAGCTCCTTAACGCATGGGCCTCACAAAGTTGAAAGAATTGTAAATACAACTTCAATATCTTCTGAAGGAGGGATTCATTAGACCTAGTTTATCTCCATGGGGTGCACCGGTACTGTTCGTCAAGAAAAAGGACAAAAGCATGAGATTGTGCATTGATTATCGAGAGCTTAACAAACTAACAATCAAGAACCGCTATCCTTTGCCGATGATTAATGATCTATTTGATCAGATGTAGGGTGCTAAAGTATTTTCCAATATTAACCTTAGATCGGGCTATCACCAGTTCAGGATCAAGGATAATGATGTCAGCAAGACAGCCTTTAGATCTCGGTATGGACACTAGGAGTTCTTGGTGATGTCATTTGGGTTGACCAATGCACCAGTTGCATTCATGGACTTGATGAACTAGGTATTCCAGGATGTTTTGGACAAGTACATGATTGTGTTCATTGATGACATCTTGTTATATTCCAAAAGAGTTGAGGAACATGTTGTTCACCTAAGACTGGTATTGCAACATCTGAGAGAGAAGCAACTCTACACCAAATTCAGCAAGTGTGAGTTCTGGCTTTCACAAGTGGCATTCCTAGGCCACATTGTCTCAGATAAGGGTATAGAGGTTGAACCCAGGAAAAGTGAAGGCAGTTTTAGAGTGGGACACTCCTAAGAATGTGGCAAACATTCATAGTTTTTAGGATTGGCCAGATACTACAGGAGCTTTATTGAGAATTTCTCCTATATTTTGGCACCAATGACCCGACTCACATGAAAGGGTGTGAAATTTGAGTGTTCCGATGTGTGTGAGAAAAGCTTCAGAGAGCTAAGGCCCTGATTTTGATCATTCCAATTAGTATAGGTGGTATGGTTGCGTATAGTGATGCTTCCAAACTAGGATTGGGTTGTGTTGATCCAGTATGGGAAGGTTATTGCTTATGGATCCCGCTAACCAAAGGATTATGAAAAGAACTATCCTACCCATGATTTAGAGCTCGTAGCAGTGATTTTTTCCTTGAAGATTTGGTGGCACTACTTGTATAGTGAGAAGAGTGAGATATACAGTGACCACAAGAGCCTCAAGTACTTCTTCACTCAGAAGGAACTCAACATGAGATAAAGGCATTGGTTAGACTTGATGAAAGATTATGACTGTACTATCCACTATCATCTAGGGAAAGCAAATGTAGTAGTCGATGCACTTAGTCAGAAATCTCAAGCACTGACTCTTGCATCACTAACCACCAATGAGCACCTAATTGAAGAGGCCAGGAGATTTAATTTAGAGCTACTAGTGAAAGGTGTCACCTTGTCACTATCGGCATTGGTGGTGTAGCCTAGCCTAGCAGACAAACCCACTGTAGCTCAGGTTACTGATTCAGATTTGTAGAAATTGATAGCAGACTGCAAAGAAGGGAAACAGAAGGACCTGGATTTCTCCCTGACCTAAGGAGGTATTCTTAAGTGTAGACACCCAATTTTGTCACCCTCCTCCAGCTATGATGATATGGATCTTGGACGTGACTTTCAACTTCTGACTTTCGATCAATAGAGATGATGATTGACTAAGAATACCCAAAAACATTCCCCACCTATCTGAAAACCCTAGAAATCCCCATGTGAGAGAGAAGAGGGTCCAAATTTAACTTTTTATATACGAAGGAATCTAGTCAAGATGACCATACAGACGGATAGTACTCAGAAATATGATTCTGACGATATATGGCACATCAAAATCAGACTATCGGATCTCCCGCAATCATCCCCAAAATATTACATTTTTTTGTATGTATGCGCAGACACTGGCAAGCCTGCTAGAAATCTTGAAAAATTCCCTACCTACCCTACATTCATCCCCTACCAAAAAACCTTAGAAACTCCCACACGGGAGAGAAGAGGGTCCAAATTTGACTTTCTATATACGAAGGAATCTAGTCAAGATGACAGTACAGATGGATAGTGCTCAAACATACTATTCTGATAATATGTGGCACGTCAAAATCGTACCGTTGGATCTCCCACAATCATCACTAGAAAATTCCATGATCGTGCGCATTGGCCAGCAGGCCAATCCGCACGCATGCTACACTCATTGGCCAACAGGCCAGGCCAAACATATGCTGCCCCCGCTGGTTGCTGCTAGCACCCCCACTAGCCACTGCTCATGTGCCAACTCGCTACTGCCAGCTCCCCTGCTGGCTGCTGCTCACACGCCCATTGGTTACTGCTAGAGCCCCCAATGGCTGCTGCCAATGCCCCTGCTTGCTACTACCTGCTCCCTTACCTGCACCATGCACATGCTACCCCGCGCAGTTCAGCCTGCCCCGCGTGCCATATGCCGCACACCCATGCCACTACCCGCACACCCTTGTACCTAGCCTATGCCCAGCTATACACCATTGTCTGCACACCCTTGCACATTGCCCGCACACCCTGTGCACATTGCCTGCACACCCTATGCACATTGCCTACCCATACACATTGCCTGCCCTCCCGTGCAACCATGCCAGCAATGCCCATGCACTTTAACTTAACCTTGTGTGCCGCCATCAATGGTCGGGATTGGTGTTCCACTAGCCGATGGGTGAAGAGATTTTCTCTCCACCCACTTTAGTCCAAAAACCTACTTTTTTCTAAAAACTCTCTCTCCTCCCATTAGTCCACAAAACCCATTTTTTGCCCATTGGTTAAAAATCCTCTTCACCCACTTTAGTCCAAAAACCCCCTTTTTGCCCATTGGTTAAAAATTCTCTCCCCTCCCCATTGGTTCGAAAATCCTATAAATACCCCCTCCTTTAGATTTGAGACACCAGCAAGAACCCCACCACACTCCATAGTAGTGAAGCTCTGCCCTCTCTCCTCCTCCTCCCCTCCCCTCCCCTTTTGAGTTTCTTCGGGCCTTCGGAGCGATCTTCGTCAAGATCCGAAATCTTGTTTAGATCTCCGAAGTGTTCTTCGGGACTTTGAAGATCTTCAATCCAAGTTTCTAATCCAATCCATTTTTTGTCAAAAATAGTATGTTCTTAGCATCCCTCCTTTGAGTGTTCTTGATCTTTACCAAAAGTAGAAATCCCTCCCCCCTTGAGGTTCTTTAGGTCTACGAAGAGATCTTTGTGAAGATCCGGAGTTCTGTTCGGATCTTCAAAGTGTTCTTTGGGGCTTTGGGGATCTTCAATCCATTTTAGGTTAATCTATTTCTTTCCAAAAATAGTAGTTCCGAGTGAAAGCTCTGTCTGAGTGCCCTTGAAATCTTTCCAAAAATAGTCATTCCCAGCGGAAACTCTATCGGAGTGCCACCTCAGCCTAGTCCTCCCCTAGCCTATCCCCAGCGAAAGTTCTACTGGAGTGCCACCTTAGCCTAGCCCTCCCATAGCCTATCCCCAGTGGAAGCTCTGTTGGAGTGCTGCCTCATCCTAAGCCTAAAAATAGCTTTCCCTAGATAAAGCCCAGTCTGAATCCAAATTCAGAAATAGCCTTCCCTAGCCGAAGCTCTGCCCGAACCCCAATCCGAAAGTAACTGATCCTAGCCGAAACTCTGTCAGAATATCATCACAGTCAACATTTCTCAAGAAAGCAAGTTCGAGGTCAAGACCATCTTCCCCTGAGCCAAGAGAATCTGAAAGACAGTCCGAGATGGTACTAAATAGGGGCCCACCCCTCTTGACCCAAAACAAGGGTTAAGTTCAGGTATAGTTTCTCAACCGAATTGTCATCATGTATACTTATATAAACCCTATTTTAATGTACATAGTCATTTAAATTCAGTCAATATATATATGTGTGATGACTTAGCCATGCATGTGGAATAGGAATAATTATGGAAAATATTCGTTCTTAAGCATCTAGTAAGAAGACCAGTTGAACCAGGCAGATTGGGTGCCTAACACCTTCCCAACTCTGTAACCTGACACTTACCCTAAATCTCTAAAGCAGACCAATTTTTGGGCCCTTTTCTCTAGAACTAGGCCCACCCCCAGGTCCTTGGCCCATAATCCTAGGTGACGACTCCAAATCCTTTTATATGATCCCGTTCCCCGTATTGGACCATCATCAAACCCCAATCTAGAATGATGAACTTTAGACTCTTACGAAATAGGCCTCCAAGTATCTTTGAGTGGTGATACGGCGGTGCAGGGCCCGTAAGCAAAGGACACATGACACACCCCTCCATCATGAAAGAGAAAGAAAGGAGAGAGGATGGAATGGATGCAAGTCCTTTCCCCCCAGGGGAAGAGAGACATCTCTTCATTCTCTGGCCACTACCCTCACAGTGGCGCCTCTGCTGGGGATAAATGTCAAGCTTTTGTACATAGTCATTTAAATTCAGTCAATATATATATGTGTGATGACTTAGCCATGCATGTGGAATAGGAATAATTATGGAAAATATTCGTTCTTAAGCATCTAGTAAGAAGACCAGTTGAACCAGGCAGATTGGGTGCCTAACACCTTCCCAACTCTGTAACCTGACACTTACCCTAAATCTCTAAAGCAGACCAATTTTTGGGCCCTTTTCTCTAGAACTAGGCCCACCCCCAGGTCCTTGGCCCATAATCCTAGGTGACGACTCCAAATCCTTTTATATGATCCCGTTCCCCGTATTGGACCATCATCAAACCCCAATCTAGAATGATGAACTTTAGACTCTTACGAAATAGGCCTCCAAGTATCTTTGAGTGGTGATACGGCGGTGCAGGGCCCGTAAGCAAAGGACACATGACACACCCCTCCATCATGAAAGAGAAAGAAAGGAGAGAGGATGGAATGGATGCAAGTCCTTTCCCCCCAGGGGAAGAGAGACATCTCTTCATTCTCTGGCCACTACCCTCACAGTGGCGACTCTGCTGGGGATAAATGTCAAGCTTTTGACACTAGATGCTACCATTAAATGCAAACACATTTTCCAACATCACTTTTGTTTGAAAACATGTTTGGCTAACCCCATGTTTGTATTTGTCCTCGCTAACTGAATCATGTATCATGCTCAAAGTGAAATTATTTGGCAAGAGACTCCCTCTCATTCCCGCACCCTCGGGGAGGTCAGCGCATGTCATGGAGAGTACTCTAAGAGTAAATGATACCCACTTCCTATACAAGGGTTTGGGGTATTATTAAATGGCAAGGATGTTCGTAATTGTGCCAGCACCCTTAGGGAGGTCCGTGCACTTTATGACATTCTGAGATCAGATAATGGTATCTCCACATTACACTTTTGTACACAATCACTCACGGTTCCACTACCCCGTGGCTAGTTGCTTAACCTCGTGTGTAATGGACAAAGAAGTCACCCTCTTGATCCTGTAAAGTCCCAAGAAGTCCCAAGAAAATCAGGAGGAAGGACACCTAGTGGGAAAAAGAGCAAGGAAAGCATGACTTTATTACACAGAATGTCTTATGGGAATATTCTCAACAAGCCATTTGTATAAATCTCCCACTTATGACATTGAGTGCACTGGGGGTATCCACCCCCTATCATTAAGCGGACTAACTTTGGATGGATCATTGGTTGTTAATCTAGTGAATGTGTGAACAAGGGGTTGGGAATTCAAGAATCCTAAAATAAACCACTTTTGGTTCAGGCACAATTTCACACCTCAAGTATTCTCTGCGGTGCCTTTGGATATGTCAGGGTAATCGGTTGACTCGCTTAAGTCCAGTATCACCTCTGTCGTCTCCTCGAGATTGTCTACCATCGAGTGATTACTGTCCAGTTAGCATGGATCCTCATAACCCTGAATCACCCAAGCAAGTATGGGTCCATCCCATAGAGACCGTACAGATAGAATTGGTTGAAGTCAAGAGAGGGATAGCTCAGATATTGTATACATTTCAGAACCCTCCCAGAGGTGATCCCAAGAGTGAGCCGGCACCGGCTATGGGAGATTTGGTACAGAATGGAGCGACTGGTTATGGTGAAAACTCTTCACGAGTTGACTCAAGAGAACTGGAGCAAGTTAGGACAACCAGCCAGAGAGGAGCTTCGCCTACCCATCCAAATAGTCAATGGGGAACCTACTCCAGGGTCCCTCCTCCTAGGGTAATGATTGAAGATGAGGAAGAAGAATTTACAGCACATGTCCATATGGAGCCTCCAGAGATAAAGAAAGAAAGGAAACTCAGAGAGCAATTAGAGAAGTTGGAGAACATGATTCAAGCGGGAAAAATCTCAGAAGGCCAAACAATGGATTCATAGGAAATGAGTTTCTTCTTAGGAAGAATTCCTAAAAAATTCAAATGGCAGACTGACAGGTTTGATGGGTCAGGAGACCCCAAGGCTCACCTCAAAGTTTTTTTCAACATCGTCAAGTCGTGGCAACTTGTAGATAACTAGATGGGGCAAGCCTTCATGTTATCCCTATCGGGACCAGCACTAAGGTGGCTCACACAATTATAGTCATCCCAAACTCAAAATTAGGTGACAGTGGTGAAAGTCTTCACTAAATAGTACTCATACGACACCAAAGTGGATGTGAAGTGACGAGAGCTTGAGACTTTGAGGCAATAGCCTAGAGAAGGATTCACCGCCTTCTTGATGAGGTTTAGGGATAAGGCTGCTAAGATGGCAGATCAGCCTTCAGAAGCAGAGCAAGTGGATATGTTGATAGAGAACTTATCAAAGCCTTATTATGATGTTCTTTACTACCAACATCTACAGACTTTTGATGCCTTTATAGCCACCGCCACGCGTTGAAAACAGAAATCTGAGAGAGGCTCAGTATCAAGGATCATCCTAAGATGCAAGCAAGAACACTAGAGTTGGACGGGGAAAGGACCCCAAAACTAATGTGGTGAATGCAGTTCAATAGTCAGTATCACCAGCCGCTTCTTCACAACCATTTGTGATACAAACAGATGCACCCTCCCCGAAGGCCCCTCGTCCAAGGAGGCAGTTTTCTAATTTGGGAATGCTCGTGACGGTAGTATACGAGAAGTTAAAAGAGCAAGGATTGCTAAGGACAATGGCTCCAAGAGTAATCAGCAAGCCTCCTCCAGCTTGGTATAGGGATCATGAATATTGTGCTTACCACACTCAGAAGGGGCATAACACTGAAAGATGCTTGGGTTTGCAACATGTAATTCAGGACTTGGTGGATAACGAAACCATTGAGGTCAAGGTAAAGCAACCTCCCAATGTCAACACCAATCCACTCCCCGATCATGTGAGCAATCTAGATGAAGAAGCCACAGAGAGTGACCCTACTCAACTCATTGTATCCCAAGCTCAGAGGAATCCCATGAATGCCTGCAAGAAAATCATGAGTCAAAGGGCCAGAGTCATGAGGACTCCTAAAAGGAAAGAGTCATCAGAAGAAGAATCAGAAGATCGGACTCCTGTCATTCATCCCTCCTCATCAATAGAAGAATCCACCATACCATATTACCAACCTCCACCATACCTCCCATCTTCACCATATTACCAGCCTCTGCCATACCATCAACCTTCACCCCACCATTAAGAAGAAGGAATTTCCTCATCCTATCACCCCCAATTTTCATATCCTTCCTCTCACATTACATCATCTTTATACCATCCCGCTTTGTATCCCTCATCACCCTCATATCAATCCCATTCTCAAGGTTCGGTATATAACCCAAAAGAAGGATGGACGAACAAGTACGATTGGAAGGATATGCTTGCACTACCAGACTCCCCAAAGATGACTTCATCAATGGGATTAGTGAATGCTTTAGGAGAAGACCAGGATGGTGATCCCACTTGTCTAATTCAGCCACCGTGCCTCAAGAGGATTACCTGGAGAACATTAAAGAACTCATAGATGACCTCCTTAGGGAAGTAATAGCATTGTTAGTAGGAGAATAAATCAAAGAGCATGCCTCCCTAATCCACATAGGGAGTGATACAGAGGATGATGACAAAGATGAGAGCGAAGATGAGAAGGATGGAGATGACTCTGATTCTCAAGACGATGATGAGTACCCAGATTGGGATGACTACCAGGGGCCTTGGGACAATGATGATGATGAATCAGGGTATTACTCACCCAGGGATCCAGGAGGATATTCTGTGTATTTTATTGGTAAAGATGACCCAATGATTAATCCCACAGATGCTATTCAACCAACAATCATAATTCACATGGAAGGGGGAGATCTGGCATCAGATTCAAAAGATAGTAAAGGGTATGAGATCATATTTGAGGGTGACGGGCACCCTATAGCAGAGCACATGGCTTACTAGTTGACATCAAGCTCAAGGCTGATGAAATTGATCAAATGTTAAGTGAAATAGCCACCAGTGAGCAATGCTATACCGAGCAGTTGAATGTCCTTGAAAGAACAGGCGGACATGCCACACTTGTAAAGATGTTAGACACAATAGTTGCAAGACTTTCCAACACAGTCAAGAAAGTACAAGCTAGGGCTGTCGATATTTGTGGAGGGCCTCAACCTCCCACCCTAAGCCAAGAAGAAGAATCAGAAGAAGAGGATGACCATATGGTAGGAATAATTACCATAACAAATAGTGATGATGAAGATTGTTATCCCACAAAAATTATTGTGAAGAAGCCAGTCAGTGTGATGGAGACCCAAAGTGGAAGAGATTACAAGGGCAAAGCCCTAGCCGTAGAACAGTCAGAGACCAACGACGCCCCAAGTGTTTATTGACAACGGGTCTACTTTGAATGTTCTACCATTAAGGTTGGCAAAGAGTATTGGCACCAACCTGGAAGAAATGAGGCCAACTACCCAAACCATATGGGCATATGATAATACCAAGAGTAAAATCCTTGGCATCCTTACCCTTGTCGTAAATATTGGCCTAGTGAAGTTTGATATTGATTTCCAAGTCATTGATATACCAGCAGCTTTTAACATGCTCTTGGGAAGGCCTTGGCTGCATCATGCAAAGGCAATGTCCTCTAGTATCTATCAAAATATTAAGTTCATCCATGAAGGAAAGGTGATTACAATATCCGAAGACCCCAAAGTGGTTAATACCTTAGTCAATATAGAAAATAGAGAAAAACAAGACCAGGAAGTTCAACTAAGTGGTTTCAAATTAGAAACAACTTGTTCAGCCATTGCCAAGGAAGTCCCAAGGGAGGAGATCACAGCTAACTATGAGGCCATCTGGAGTCTGCCAGTGAATTAGATGATGAAGAATATGAAATACTTTCCTGGTATGGGGCTAAGAAAATGTCACCAAGGAGTTCCGAAGCAGCCTAGTTTGGTAGTAAACAAAGGGAGGAGTGGTCTCGAGTACACTCCTCAGATCACCAATGGTCAAAAAGTTTTGAGGATGACTAAGAAGATCTTCGTCTCTTACTACCCTACTCTCAATAGGTATTTTGTAAAAAAAGGAAAGGATTTCCCTTTCTGCAAAAATGTAGAGCCATGGTATGATGAAACCACCACAAAGATGCAATCAAGATTTGAAGTATTTTTCCAAGATGAGTTCGACTAGGTGACTCATGAAGTGGAACAACAGCAAATGCTAGTCAAAAAAAGTGATCAAGACAGTTGCATCACCGGAATAGCAGAAATTGCACTGATTGAGATTGGGTCTTCCTCGGATTACCCTACAACATTGATCAGATCAAAGGCGGCACCAAGTCCTTGAGTCCTCCTGAAAAGAGAATGGGAAAAGAAGAGAAGGCTCACCTGGAGTCTACCGCTTCCCACTGATTTAAAAAGCTACATTTGCTCCCTCTTACAAGAACTAAGAGCCCGAGAGCTACATGAGCTCAAGGCTCATCCTTTCAGAGGGAGGAGTATATATGCAAAGCAAAGAAGAGCACAAAGAATAATGGTTTACATGTACTATACCTTAATCAACTGCAACAAGAAAGTCCATAAAGGTGGTCAAAGGTGTGATCGAGGTAACAGGATGGCATCCCTCAATAGGCTTGAAAAGATGAACTTTATAGAAAGAGGATTGAGTAGTCTCCACCAATCTTCACCCCTCAGAAAGTTTAGCTTCCGAGAGCACGAGACTGATCAGCTGGTATTTGTGAAGAAGAAGGCACCTATCTGGAAGAACCACTGCACCACTGAAGAAATAGTAGTAACTTTTTCAAAAGGAGAAGAAGGCCCTTTGCCACACCTCCTCATCCATCAAGCCACCGAACCACTTCTGAATTGGACAAGCATTGGAAAAAACTTCAAGTTTGCTCATGCTATTAAGTTAACCAACCTAAATACCCCTAGTGAAAGCATCAAGCCAGTTGACAAATCTGTAGTTGTGTCTATTGTTTATGATTTCATGTCAGCCTCTCCTCTCGAGGCAAGTCCAAAGTCCATGTATGTCGAGTCTGTTACTTCTTCCTTCATAAATGAAATTTCTGATTCTGAGTATGACTTGCCTC
Source organism: Macadamia integrifolia (assembly GCF_013358625.1). Classification (NCBI taxonomy): domain Eukaryota; kingdom Viridiplantae; phylum Streptophyta; class Magnoliopsida; order Proteales; family Proteaceae; genus Macadamia; species Macadamia integrifolia. Next base: position 8,169,526 of record NC_056567.1, on the reverse strand, counting down.
CTTTCCCTGATGATGATCTTAATAAATATCAAAAGTTAATAAAATATTGCAAGGAGGCCTAACCCATCTGTGAGGATACTCGGGTTATTAACCTAGGAACCGACCAATGTCTTTGAGAGGTAAAAATTGGTACCACCCTAGATGATGAAGAAGCATAACAGATGATTAGTCTCTTGAAGGAATTTTCTACAGACTTTGCTTGGTCTTATGAGGATATGCCTGGTATCGACCACAACTTCGTGCAGCATCGATTGCCAACTTACCCTGGGGCAAAGCCAGTGAAGCAGAAGCTCTGAAGAATGCGTCCAGAATGGAGCGAAAAGATCAGAGAAGAGGTTGTGAAGTAGTGGAATGCAGGGTTTCTACAAGGAGTGAAATACCCCCAATGGTTGGCCAACATAGTACCAATACCAAAGAAAGATGGCAAGGTACGAATGTGCCTGGACTTCCGCGATCTTAACAAAGTAAGCCCTAAGGATGACTTTCCATTACCTCACATTGATGTATTGGTGGATAACATGGCGTGGCATGCTTTGTTATCATTTATGGATGGATTCTCGGGATACAATCAAATAAGCATACACCCAGAGGATCATGAAAAGATAGCCTTCACCAATCCATAGGGAACCCATTATTATAAGGTAATGCCTTTTGGACTGAAGAATGCTGGGGCAACTTATCAGAGAGCAGCTATGGCTATATTGCATGACATGATGAACAAAGATGTGGAGGTCTATGTGGATGATATGATAGTGAAGCCAAAAGACTGGTAAGGGCATATTCCAGCACAAAGGCAATTCTTTGAAAGAATCAAGAAGTATCAGCTAAAGTTGAATCCTCAAAAGTGTGTATTCAGTGCAATAGCAGGAAAGTTGTTAGGTTTCTTGGTGAGTGAAAGAGGTATTGAAGTCGACCCTATCAAGATCAAGGAAATTCAGGAAATTTCCACACCTCGGACTGAGAAACAAATACAAGGATTTTGAGTCACATCCAGTATATTAGCAGATTCATAGCTCAGTTGACTACCATCTGTGAAGTAATTTTCAAGCTGCTGAAGAAGGATCAGCCCACGGAATAAAATACCAATGCCAACAAGCTTTTGACAAAATCAAAGGATACCTGATGAACCCACCAGTATTGAAACCGCTGGTAGAAAGAGAACCACTTCTCCTGTACTTTTTCGTGGGAGAATATCCCATGGACTCTTTGGTAGCACAAAAAGAGACAAAAGAAGGGGCAGAGCATGCCATATACTACCTTAGTAAGAAGTTCCTGGAATATGAGACACAGTACACATCTTTACAAAGAACTTGTGCGGCATCGATTTGGGCAACAAAAAGGTTACGACACTACATGATTTCCTATCCAGTATGTCTGATCTCTAGGATGGGTCCAATTAAGTATCTCTTTGAGAAACCAGCTCTAACAGGAAGGATGGTTTGGTGGCTACTTCTACTATCAGAATTTGACATCACCTATGTTACTCAAAAATATATCTAGGGGCAAGCTATAGCTAATCATTTGGCTGCTCATCCCACAGAAGATGGAAGAGCCCTGGCTGATGCCTTTCTTGATGAAAAAATCACAGCAATAGAAGAAGAAGACACAACTAATGAATGACATTTATTCTTTGATGGAGCAGCTAATCAAAAGGGGTGTAGTGTGGAAATATTGTGTATCACTACGGCCTTTACTTACCTTCGTCATTCTGCCTTGACTTTCTCTATGCCAACAATATTACTGAATATGAAGCTTGTGCATTGGGACTAGAAATGGCCCAGACTATTGGAGTGAAAAGGATCAAAGTATATGAAGATTCATCCATTGTCATTTGTCAGACATAAGGGAAGTGGAAGACCAAAGATGAGAAGCTGAAGCAATATCAAGAACATCTGGAAGAGGTGATTGAACACTTTAAAAATATTTTATTCGAATACTTCTAGAGAGATAACAACAGGTTTGTTGATGCCCTTGCAACCTTGGCATCCATGGTGGAATGCAACCCTATGGCTAGAGTCCGACCATTCTTGGTAGAACAAAGAAGCAAACCCATTTATCAGAATTCGGTGAACACTCTCACCGTGGATGGTCATTCTTGGTTTTCTCACATAGTGAATTTCATCAGAGAAAGGAAGTACCCGAGTGGAGCAACTAACAGGAAAAAGAAATTTTTGAGAAGATATGCCACCCAGTTTATTCTTCAATGAGACTTGTTATACAAGAGGTCCTAGATAGAATACAGTTGTTGTGTGTGGATGAAGAACAGGCTACAACCATCATGGAGGAAATTCATCAAGGCCTCTATGGACCCCATATGAATGCCAAGATGCTATCTAAGAAGATCCTTAGGCTGGGATATTACTGGAACACAATGGAAGAGGAATGTGTGGACTTTGTCAAGAAGTGCCACAAGTGTCAGATATTTGCTAACATCATACATATCCCGCCAACAGAGTTGCATTCACTCAGTTCACCTTGGCCATTCTCCACTTGGGGCATCGACATCATTGGGAAGATCAACCCCAAAGCATTTAATGGTCACGAGTTCATCTTGGTAGCCATTGATTATTTCACCAAGTAGGTAGAAGCTCAGTCATATGCGGTCCTCACGTCTACTAAGGTAGCCAAATTCATTTAAGAAAATATCATTTCCCGATATGGAGTACCCCAAGAATTAATATCAGATCAGGGATCCTATTTTTGGGGTATGACCGATAAAATCTGTACAAAGTTCTGTATCAGAAGTCATCACTCTACCACTTACAGGCCATAGACCAATGGGGTAGTGAAAGCAGCCAACAAAAACATCAAAGTCATTCTATAGAAAATAGCGGAAACACACAAGGATTGGGCCGATAAGTTACCCCTTGCCTTATGGTCATATCGGAGTTCGATGCTATCCCCGATAGGGGCAACCCTTTCTCTTTGGTATATGGGGTTGAGGCGGTTCGACCCATGAAAATCCTTGTACCATCCCTAAGGGTGCTTCTTGATAGTCAGCTACCTGAAGGAGAGTGGGTGAAGACCAAACATGATGAGCTCAACTTTTTTAATGAAAGGCTTATGAAAGCCATGGATAATCTGAAGAAATATCAACTGAGAATAGCCAAATAACAAGAATGTGAAGCCCCGCCACATAGAGGAGGGTGAACTTGTTCTTCGAGAACAAAGAGCCCCAATTCATGACGCAAGAAGGAAATTTAGGCCCAACTAGAGTGGTCCTTTCACTGTTAAAGAGATTTTACTAGGTAAAGCTATGAAACTCATAGACCACAACAGTGAAGAAATACTCGGACTAGTCAACATGGATCAACTCAAGAAATATTATGTCTAAAAGGGTGAATCGCTTGAACTACGTCAGATCTGATTCCTTTCGAGGGATATGTAGGCAACTTGACATGTGCAAGTGCAGTCTCAACCATCTAAAGGTAATAAATTGGTTCCTTGATTAATAATCAAAGTATCTTACAAGATCATCATAGTTTGTGTCCCCCAAGAATTGCCATTTGGTATGCAAGGCCATTAGGTATCTGACGTTCACCTATGGTCCATCAAACTCTTATCCAAGATTCCATCCCCTAAAAGAAAATCGCCACCCGACACTAGTTTATCAAGGCCGGTTTACTCCCCATCCTTGATCAGTCAAAAAAAAAAAAAAGAGCCTAATGCAACAGTGGTAAAGGCTTGTTTGAGTCATTAGCTAATGAGTAATTCTTTGATAAATCATCATATCTCTTTTGTTTGTGATGATTTCAGGAAAATTCATGAGCTCGTTAGATGAGACATTGAGGAAGTGGACATTGGACATGAACATGAGGGCGCCAGGATTGCTGGAATCTATGAATGTGTTATTTCTCGGTCAGATCGGGTGTGTGAAATTATATCACCAATTACTCTGGCAGGTGCCTCAACACTTGGATGACAATCTTCATGTATTTCGGTTTGGATTAGTAGAGATCTGCCCAACTCTTGAAGAATTTTGAGTTTGTATGTTATCTCCACCCAAAGGCACGTTATTCCAACAATCTTTGAAGAAAGATTATTCAAAGGAAATTCAAGACTTCTTCGGATGGAAATAAGAGGAAGTGAAGCAATTTGTCAGGTATGGAAAGATTGACATTCTGAAGGTGGCATAGATCTTTGTCCAATATCTCTACCAATGGGAGGAATCCATCAACATAGATCACAGGATGCTTATTTACTTTTCATGATAGCTCACAATGTTCTCCGAACTCTCGGGCATGGTGCACTGCCCATTCTGATTAAGGTGGTAAAATAGTTGAAGAAAGGATGTGACATCATCCCTACGGTTCTTGGAAAAACATTCAAAGGATTCGATAACATGAGCCATAGCTATAGATTCGGACTAGATCATTATCAAGGGAGTCTTGCTATTTTTTAGATTTGGCTCCTTGAGAAACTGAAGTTAACCAAGCCATTAAAAGGAGGCCCACTCGAAGCTCTTTGCTACTAGGATAAGAGGGAAGTTCCAGAATTCAACCTTATCACTGACTAGGAGAAGTACCTGCAAGACAGGACTGGGTAAGATATTGCATGGAGATGCCCAGGGGGCCACAAGAAATTTTTTTTGATGAAGACCCCTGGCTACAATTATGTTAGGTTGATGGGATTGACTCACACATCCTTTTACTTGCTTACGTACATCAGCCAACAATATGGGCTCGAGGTAATGGACCCAGAAGAGTTAGTAAAGTTTCATCCACCTCAAGAGTTATCTCCCCACCTTATTACTTACCTATCCTGTCTATGGTAGGAAAATTGTTCTCATTTCCATGTAATTTACTTGGTAATAGAATGAGGAAGTATTTGGATTTTTGTGTTATCCCAATTATTCTAATTACGACTTGAGTTGTGGAATTGATTATGCCAAAATATTGTAAACTACAAAAAAAAAAACAAAAGGAAAAGTTTCTCTTTATGTCAAAGATAGATTTCCATTCATAAGATGCCAAAATAAAAGGAGGAGGGAAAAATAAAAGGAAAAAATGTAAATGTGTTTACACTTGCAAGAACTACAGGAACATGTCCCTAAGAAGTAAAGTCATCATCTAAACCATATTCTAAATCACCCCCATGGAGTGCCTGGGAACCTGCGAATGCTAGTCCAGTCTGCTCCATCCTCTATGTCATATCCCGAATAAGTGCATCCTGGTGTGCAATTTCCTGCTCGTAGGAACTGACTTGGCTCGCGACAATCCTTCCATCGTAAGGAATATAAGAAAGGATCAAGAAGAAGAATAATGAAAGAAGAAGGGAAAAAAGAAAAAAAGGAGGAAAGTAGGAAATACCTTGGCAACCATCGTCTCACACAAGCTATAATAAATCCTCCTGATCTCAGAATAGACCTCCGGAGACACCTGAGGAAAAGCATATCAGTCAAAAGAGGTCAAAAGTCAATTGAAGGAAGGTCAGATACTCACATAATCACAAGGAATGGGCAGCCCAAGGGAAGCATCTACATCTATTCTCTGCTCCAGAAGATGAGGGAGGCTGGGGTTGGCCACGTTGGGATAGCACCAAGCAGGGAAGCCACGTAAGGGGATGTTATCTATTCTAAGAGCCCCCCCCCCACACTAGTAGAAGGTCCAGCTTGCGAAGGAACAGTAGAAGGGTCTACACATCATGTTCTCCCCTGAAAGAACATCAGTCAAGACCAAAACAAAAGAACTTGAAGCATGAAGGGAATACTCAAGAAAGGGCAACATAACACTGGACCATCAGGACCAAGAGGGGTGCATACTGTCTCCTCCTCTAGGAAGGCTCTATAGTCCCAATTCTGGTCGAGAAACGATTCATCCCATACTCCATCGGCCAAACTTTCAATCTCATTCACAGGGATGCTCTTCGGGCAATGCATGGTGGGTGGAGGCAGACAAGGAGAGAAGCTTGTATCAGTATTAGACCACTGGGGTATGACTCTCTCTCCCAGGTACCAGACATGGCCCCATATGCCTCAGAACAAGACCCGGTTCTTAAATAAGCACCTAACCAAGATAAATTTGTCAGTGTCTGGAAATATGAGAGACTGGAACAGCCTCCAAGTGACCTGCAAATCCAAGGAAAAGTAAGTACAGCATAGGACAAAAGGAATTTTAGTGTCAAATGTAGCATAACTCAATAAGACTGCTCAGAAGAGAACAAGCAGTGATCCTCGGAGGATGGCACCGGCCCCTAAGCACTTGATTGTCTCCCCACCTTATAGCTATGGGGAAGGAAAATGCCTGAGGATCCCTCAGTCTGGGAGTTGTAATCTCCAGGTGCTCAAAGCACTAAGGCTGTTTTAAAAGATCAAAGTGAGGTAGTGCAATCCAAATGAATGAAAGGAAATAGGTACAAGAATGAAAATTACCTAGAGGATGCAGCCCGCTCCCTTGAGGCCTCGATCTCCATATAACAATAGGTCTAGGGTCCACAAGAGGTATGCATAAGTAGCCCCAACCCAGTCCCAAGAATTTACCTCCTGAAGATCCCAGAAGAAGAACATCAGGCTAATGTCTACCCCTCCCCGGAGGTCACTGAAGAGACACTGACCTATAGCAAACAATAGAAAAGAACAGGTCACTTGTGCCATGTTACCATGGTTCGTGCACTAATCTCACCAAGGCGGATATGTGTCTGATCAGCTATAATGTCGATACCTGTCAAGTCTACGAACTCCTTGACAGTCAGAGTCTCGGGAAAGGTCATGGGTCTACCCCCAAATGGAACACCCATCAAGGCGTAGAAACACAGAGGCATGATGGTGATCTCACCGATAGGAAGATGAAATGAGTGAGTACTCGGCCACCACCGCTCCATCAGGGCCCCTACCAGTGCCGAATTGATTTTTTTGGGTCTCTATAAGGGCTAACCAACACAGGCATGATGAATCAACCATCTCCTTCACTCTACGAGGAAGTATCCTATACCATGACCAAACCATGTTCGGATGGCCATACAGGGCCAAGATAGGTGGTTCCCTCCCTTTATGCTAATGGAAATAAAGAATATATATTAAAAAAAAATAATAATAAATAAATAAATAAATAATGAATAACATGTAAAGACTTACCCAAGAACCCTATGCGGAGTTGCAAATATAGTTCCGAGTGTTGCGGAGAGTCTGTCCGGAATACCAATCGGCTAAGCCCTCATCCCGTTGAGAAGAATTACTACAACCCTCCAGCTGGATTTCTCCACAAGTCTTTCCCTTTCTTCTTTCAGCCATATTTTTCAAAATCACAAAAAACCCCAAGAAGTTTTCTAATTTGCACAAAATCCCACAAGGATGTCAAATTCTCCAAATGACTCCTTCCTTAAGAACTATGAAGATCTTCAAGAGAAAGATGAAGAACTTCAAGAAAAACCTGAAGATCTTCGGAAAAAATTTGAAGAAACCCGAGAAAATGCAAAATGGTTCTCATCTTCAAGAAGATTCCAAAAACCCGAACTCACTCACTCACAAATCATTCCCCACTAAGAAAAGTTAGAATGAGGAATAAACAAAGGAGGGGGACCATTTTATCGATAAAAAAATTATTTTCCCAAAAAAAAAAAAAAAAAAATTTGAGACTCCAATCCCAAGGTGCAAATCGAAGATTCTTACCACCAAATACCAAGTTCAAAATTATTTTGTGGTAGTTACAAATTATGCCACATGGGAAGTAAAAAATCAAAGGGAAGGTAAAAATTCATGTGGTAGTTGAAAATTCAAATTCACATAAGAATGAAAAGTAAAAAATAAAAAAGAAGGTAAAACTCACATCCATGTGGTAGGTACACATCCATGTGGTAGGTATCACATGGAAATGAAAAGTAAATATCAAAGGGAGGGAAAAATTCAAATTCATGTGGTAGGTGAAAATTATATCACATGGAAGGGAGGAAAGTAAAATTCAAAATTTTATTAATGGATAAAATAATTTCTCATAATCATAAAGCAAGATCAATGGTAAAAGCAAGATTCCAAATCAAGGGTAAAAAGCAAAAAGCAAGAACAATAGTGAAAGCAAGGTTCAAAACAAAATTCAAAAACAAAAGCAAAAAAGCAAGATTCCAAATCAAAGAACCAAAAATCAAGAACTCAAGGGAAAGTCAAGAAAAGAAACAATTGCATTTACCTAGCCCCAGGTGGCCCAATTGCATTTACCCGGCCTTAGGTGGCCCTTTCTTTTTGTATCGGATCCGAGTGACCCGATCTCGTAGACTAAATCCCCTGACTTGGCACATGTGAAGCCCAGTTAAGGAAAATCCAAGAATCAAATGTTTTGCCTATTATAAGATTGGAAGAGTAACGAATTCCTCCCTTGTAACCATTGGTCCCAGATAATCCAGATTAGTTCGAAAAACCCAACCTAGAGACCAAATTCCCTGAAATGGCACATGTGAAGCCCAACTAAGGAAAAGTCAAAGATCAAAGTACTAACATCTTTTGCAGGATTGGAAGAGCAGCGAATTCCTTTCCTACGATCGGCAGCCCAGGTAAGTCCTAAAACTCTAATGTAGTTGAGAGATATTATTTGTTGAATTTTTCAACTCCGTCATTAATGAGAAAAATGGCGGTAGTACATGCTCCAGGTGACAAAATGTGATCGTTCTTTTCTTTACCCTTCGGCTATTGGCACAGGCCTCTGCCAAAGAGGGGTATTCTATAGACACCCAATTTTGTCACCCTCCTCCGGCTATGATGAAATACGGATCTTGGATATGACTTCTGACTTCCAATCAATAGAGATGATGATTGAGTAAGAAAACATGAAAACATTCCCCACCTATCTGAAAACCCTAAAAACCCTTATGTGAGAGAGAAGAGGGTCTAACTTTGACTCTTTATATATGAAGGAATCTGGTCAAGATGATCATACAGATGGATAGTGCTCAAAAATACGATTCCGACGATATATGGCATGTCAAACTCGGACTGTCAGATCTCCCGTACTATTCCCCGAAAAATTATATTTTCCTGTACGTATGCCACGGACACTAGAAAGCCTGCTGGAAATCTGGAAAATTCACTACCTACCCAAATACCCCAAATTCATTTCCTACCTGAAAACCCTAGAAACTCCAGCACGGGAGAGAGGAGGATCCAAATTTTAATTTTCATATACGAAGGAATCTAGTCAAGATGACTGTACAGATGGGTAGTGTTCAGAAATATGATTCTGATGATATATGGCACGTCAAAATCAGACCGTCGGATCTCCCATAATCATCACCAGAAAATTCCATGATCGTGTTTGCACTGCCCGCACTGGCCAGTAGGCTAGCACCCCCACTGGCTACTGCTCGTGACCCCGCTAGCTGCTGTCAGCACCCCTGCCTTCTGCTTCCCGTGCCCTTGCCTGCACCATGCACATGCTGCCTCGTGCAATTCAGCCTGCCCCACACACCATGTGCTGCACACCCATGCCACTGCCCCCACACCCTTGTGCCTAGCCTATGCCCACCTATACACCATTGCCTGAACACCCATTCCACTACCCGCACACCCTTGTGCCTAGCCTGTGCTCAAATATGCACCATTGCCCACACACCCTTGCACATTGCCCGCACACCTTGTGAACATTGCTTGCCCTCCCGTGCAGCCGTGCCACCCATGCCCCCTGCACTTCAACCCAACCTTTGTGCCACTGTCAGTGGTCGGGATTGGTGTTCCACTGGCCCAGCTAGTAAAGAAACTTCCTCTTAACCCACTTTAGTCCAAAACCCCCTTTTGCTTATTGGTTAAAAATCCTTTTCACCCACTTTAATCCAAAACCTTTTTGGTCATTGGTAAAAATTCTCTTTCCTCCCCATTGCTCCAAAAATCCTATAAATACCCCTTCCTTTGGATTTGAGACACCAACAGGAAACCCACCACATTCCATAGTAGTGAAGCTCTGCCTCTCTCCTCCTTCCCGCCCCCTTTGCGTTTCTTCGGGTATTCGGAGCGATCTTTGTCAAAATCCAAAATCTTGTTCGAATCTTCGAAGTGTTCTTTGGGACTTTGAAGATCTTCAATCCAAGTCTCCAACCCAATCCATTTTTTGCCAAAAATGGTATGTTCTTAGCATCCCTCCTTTGAGTATTCTTGATCTTTACCAGAAGTAGAAATCCCTCCCCCCTTGAGGTTCTTCGGGTCTACAAAGAGATCTTTGTCAAGATTTGGAGTTCTATTCGAATCTTCAAAGTATTCTTCAGGGCTTTGGGGATCTTCAATCCATTTTTAGGTCAATCCATTTATTTCCAAAAATAGCAGTTCCTAGCGGAAGCTCTGCCGTAGTGCCACCTCAGCCTAGCCCTCCCATAGCCTATCCCCAGCAAAAGCTCTGTCAAAGTGCCATTTCATCCTAAGCCCAGAAATAGCCTTCCTTGGCCGAAGTCCTGTCCAAATCCAAATCCAAAAATAGCCTTCTCTAGCCAAAGCTCTGCCCCGAACCCAAATTCGAAAGAAACTATTCCTAGCCGAAACTGTCACACCCCGTTCACCCTGAACCGGAGAGTTGACCGAGTTAACACCGGTTAACCCAAACCTGCCAGGATCATCAGATTCTGTATTCCACCACAGCATACACACACTAACATAAGTTCATCAGATCAGCGGAAGACTAAGTTTTACCTGTGAATAAATCCCATATACTTGATACCCGAATTGTGATACAATAATTATATACATTTGGGCCCGAAGGCATGATATATACACAAAAAGAATATGATTCAAATACCAAGTATATACAAGAAATCATCAAAAACCATCAGAGTACACAGCTCGGCTCAGTTTCAAGGCTGGAGCTCAGCTCGGCATCAGGGGTTGTGCCCAACTCGGCATCACATAGAAGAGCTTAGCTCGGCCTCAGAAGTGGAGATCAGCACGGCCTCTAAGGTGGAGCTCAGCTCGGCCTCAGAACTGCTGTCCCGCAGCACAGCTCTCGCACAAGCAGTCAGCGACGTGCTCCAACTCCTCAAGGGTCCACCAGTCCTCTTCAGGAAACTCGACTGTGGGACCCACCCCATGCTCCTCAGATGTATGACCTACAAAATCATCTAAAAAGGGGGTGTACACGTGGGATGA
>NC_056567.1:8119628-8158453 GCF_013358625.1 Macadamia integrifolia | reverse complement strand
GAAAGATGGACCACACAGCAGTCCACACATCACAACACATCATATGCACTACATGCCATGCTATACATTTTAATTCACATCCACCTAAGCAACATTACTAAGTCTTTGGTTTTAGTGCTACTACAACCACAGTGCGCGTATACTCCGGGTACGAGCCGCGAACTCCCTCCCGCGATACGCCCATAGGGCTGTCGGAGAAGGCCCACCGTGAGTACTCGGAAAAGTAAAGACAATGCCGTCCACCGGCTCTCAACAGAAATGTAAATGACTGAAAATAAAGGTGCTGACTCCAGCAATTTAAAAGCAGTACGATTGGCCCTCTTGAATGTACCACCGGGGTTGCCGACTGTCCTACATGACTCACCGGGCGTAATGCCTAACCGCCACAGTGTCCGACAACCGCGACCCCTGCTTCCCCCCAAATGGTAACCCAACACCTTAACCCCTGTTGGGAAGGGTCGTAGCACGGGATGGTGAGAATCCTAATACCGCATGCTCCTATATGACAATAGTACGACTGCATAGTGCCTCCGTGTCCCATTCCACGGGCCACCAATGCATTCGTTTCCAAGCGACTACGGCATCTAGTCTATCAATGCATTATGCACCATGATGTCCACATTCAACATATAAACATCTCATTCAATTGGCATTTGAAAAGTAAACATAGCACATATGCACATCAATGTGTGGAATGACTAATCTATATAGCATATTCATGATGACATGACTAGATTAGATATAATTAAATGAATGCCAAACAAATGCCTTGAAACAAGGCCAAACGTCCTCTCCCCACTTACTTGTAGCGTACAAGGATTCCCGTTCGGTACGGGTGAGATCCGGAGCGAATCGGGTAGGATTTGGTGAACCTAACATAATTGAGCGGGGTTAGTACTTCACCATTTTAGAATCAAAATTAATGAAATCCGATGTCAAAATCGTGTTTAGAATGTCAAAAGAAGGTCACACGTCCGATTTGGGTTCGATCGGACATAAGGATCACCTTCGGGGTCACACGGGTGGGTCAGACAGGTGGGCTGTCTACCCACCGGTTTTACCCACCGGTTTGGGACCGGCGGGTAGGGGCCCGCCGGTAGTACCCGCCGGTTGTACCCACCGGTTGGGCCAGGGACCCCTTGCTAGGACCAGCGGGTAGGTACCCGCCGGTTGTACCCACCGGTGGTACCCGCCGGTTGGGCCCGAAGGCCCCCCCTTCTCAGGTGGGTACCCACAGGCGGGTAGGAGCCCACCGGTTGTACCCACCGATCTTGGCGAAAAAGACACTGTTTCTTTCCCATTTTCTCCATTCTTTGGGGAATCAAATGGGGTTTTTCCCCACCCATTCTTCACACCCTCAAGGTCCTATAGGATGGTTCTAACCTAGATCTAGGTTAGATTCAAGTGAGGGAAACCATCTTACCTTCTTTGCTCAAGAATGACTTCAAACCCTCCAACCACTTCAAACCCACAATGTTCCTCCCACCTTGTCAATATCTCTTCAAATCCTTCAAGATCAACACATAAATCATGTATTAAACCTTAGATTCATCATTTCAAAGGGGTTTTACAAGATCTCAAGAAACCATACTCGAATCAAGGGTTTAAAGCTTGGGTATGGTGAATGTTCACAAAACCCAACTTTTCTTACCTCCAACTGTAGATCTAGAGTGGAAGATCACTCTCCCGGCACCGGAATGGGAAGACCGAGCTCCGGCGCCGCTGAAATCCCCCTTTTCCTCCTCTTCCTTCTCTTCCTTTCTTCTTCCCTTTCTTTTCTCTCTCCTCTTTACTTTTCTCACCAACGTACGAGGGTAATAAATGGAAAGAAAAAGAAAATCATAAAGCCTTATATACTATTCCTAATTAAGTGAATAGTGCTCTTGGATGGGTCACTCAGGTGGGTGCACCCACCTGTCCTACCCACCTGAGAGCCAAGACTTGGGATTTTGACCGGGTTCGGACCTCGGCGCGAACCCCACCCCAGGCATATGATGTAGCATACGTATAAACCTTAAAATACAGATATAATACCTGTTTTATCCGTACATAGCCTTATGGTAGGTGCACGTACACGGTTTGGGCACTCCCGTCTCTTCTGGCACTGGCTCGGACTTGTCGGGCCAGCCGGTGTTTAAGGTCACCCGTGCCATCATAGCCCATAAGGAACCCGCTCTAATATCCTCTGGCTCGGTTCCTGCATGGTTAAACCGGTTCAACCGCGAAATCAGACCGGGTTTAAGAAGCGGGGTATTACATTACCCCCCCCTTCTGAAAAATTTCGTCCTCGAAATTGCGTACCTGGTTGATCAAAAAGATGAGGGTACTTGGCTCGCATTTCTTCTTCTACCTCCCAAGATGCTTCTTCAAGTGAATGATCAGCCCATCGCACCTTTACATAGGAAATGGAGCGGTTGCGAAGGGTTTTCACCTTCCGGTCCAAAATTTCAGCTGGCTGTTCTGTGTAGGTCATATCAGCTTCTAGGTACTCTGGTTCCACGGGTAGTACATGAGATGGATCATGCACGTACTTCTTCAGCATGGATACATGGAATACATTGTGAACATCCCCAAGCGAAGGTGGCAGAGCAAGCATGTAGGCTACTGAGCCAACCCGGGATAAGATCTCAAATGGTCCCATGTATCTTGGGCTCAACTTCCCCTTTCTGTGAAACCTTTGCAAACCTTTAGTAGGAGAGATCTTGAGAAATACCTTTTCTCCTGGCTGAAATTCAATCTCCTTCCTGCGGGTGTCCGCATAGCTCTTTTGACGGGACTGAGCTGCTTTAATCCATTCTCTAATAACGTCAACTTTGTCACAAGTCATTTGTATCATCTCAGGTCCTAACATTCGACGTTCACCTACCTCATCCCAATACAAAGGAGTTCTGCACTTTCTGCCATATATCGCCTCATATGGAGCCATCCCAATTGTGGCTTGGTAACTGTTGTTATATGCAAACTCCATAAGAGGTATATATTCTTCCCAACTGCCACTCTCCATTGCACATGCCCTGAGCATGTCTTCTAATATCTGTATGGTTTGCTCCGACTGACCATCCGTCTGCGGGTGAAAAGCTGTACTCAAATTCAGTTGCGATCCCAAGGCACGCTGTAAGCTTTTCCAAAATCTGGAAGTGAACCTTGGGTCCCTATCTGAAACAATGCTCACTGGCACTCCATGTAAGCGCACTATGTTGTCCATGTAAAGTTGTGCTAGTTTGGTCATGGAGAACTTGGTCTTGATAGGAATGAAATGAGCAGTCTTGGTAAGCCGATCCACAATCACCCATATCGCATCCATTCCCTTAGGTGTACTTGGTAGTCCGGTGACGAAGTCCATTGTAATCCTTTCCCACTTCCATTCGGGTACTGGGACTGGCTGAAGGGTACCATAAGGTCGATGCCTCTCAGCTTTCACTTTCTGGCAGGTAAGACAAGTCGCCACATACAAAGCTATGGTGACTTTCATGTTTGGCCACCAGTAACTTTGTTTGAGGTCTTTGTACATTTTGGTACTTCCTGGGTGAAGTGAGTACTCGGAGCTATGTGCTTCTCTCACTATCTTATCTTGTATATCCAAATCATCGGGTACACACAATCTGTCTCGAAACATCAATGCCCCATCACTGGCTAATGTAAAATCTGGGTCATTCATTGTTTGGTCTTGAACCTTAACTCTGATCCGCTGCAATTCAGGATCCAAAGGTTGTTTCATTATCACCTCTTGCCTAATTGCCGGATGCACCTGTAGAGCCGACAAGGATATCGTCAACCATTTAAGGTTTTCTGGTTGAGGTTCAAGCTCTAAGGTTGCCCCTTCATACAAGAGGGTTTCATCCATTAGCATCGCCTCTTGCACAAGTGGTGAGCTGACTGCTAAGTATGAGAGCGACACAGTCTGTGTCTTCCGACTCAATGCATCTGCCACTTCATTAGCCTTGCCGGGATGATACTGAATATCGCAGTCATAATCCTTCATGAGTTCAAGCCATCTTCTCTGTCTCATGTTCAGATCCTTCTGGGTGAAGAAGTATTTCAGGCTTTTGTGATCACTGTATATCTCACACTTCTCCCCATACAAATAATGTCGCCAGATCATAAGGGCAAAAATGACTGCGGCTAGTTCCAAGTCATGAGTGGGGTAATTCTTCTCATATTCCTTTAGTTGTCGGGATGCATACGCTATTACCTTCCCGCGTTGCATGAGAACACAACCCAAACCAACTTTGGAAGCATCGGTATAAACTGTCATTCCACCTGTGCCTTCAGGAATAGTCAGCACAGGGGCAGTCACCAACCTTTCTTTCAATTCCTGGAAGCTCTTCTCACATTCCTCTGCCCAGTTGAATTTCACACCCTTTTTAGTCAACTTGGTTATTGGTGTTGAGATCCGAGCAAAATTCTCGATGAAACGCCGGTAGTATTCAGCCAAGCCCAAGAAGCTTCTAATTTCAGTAACATTCTTGGGGCTTTCCCATTCCACTACTACTTTCACCTTAGCAGGATCTACTTCGATTCCGGCTTTAGACACTACGTGCCCCAGGAATCCAACTTGTTCAAGCCAGAATTCACACTTGCTGTACTTGGCAAACAACTGTTGATCTCTCAACCTCTGTAACACCATTCTCAAGTGTTGAGTGTGCTCCTCTTCGGTCTTGGAGTAGATCAAGATATCGTCAATAAAAACAATTACCCATTTGTCGAGCACATCCTGAAATACTCGATTCATTAGATCCATGAATGCTGCCGGCGCATTGGTTAACCCGAAGGACAACACTAGGAACTCATAATGGCCGTATCGAGTCCTAAATGTTGTTTTGGGTATATCACTGCTCTTTATCTTGAGCTGATAACAGCCGGACCGAAGGTCTATCTTTGAAAATAACCTGGCCCCTTGCAACTGATCAAATAAATCATCAATGCGTGGCAATGGGTACCGATTCTTAATAGTTAGCTTATTCAACTCCCGGTAATCTATGCACATACGCAAACTACCATCCTTTTTCTTGACAAACAACACCGGGGCACCCCAAGGTGAAACACTTGGGCGAATAAACCCCTTTTCCAATAGTTCCTGCAACTGCATCTGCAACTCCTTCAATTCAGCTGGTGCCATCCTGTATGGAGCCTTAGATACTGGAGCTGCTCCAGGAGTCAAGTCTATGGCAAACTCCAACTCCCTATCAGGTGGTAAATGCATCAGATCATCTGGGAAAACATCGGGAAACTCTTTAACCACCTTTACTTCTTCTAGAGGTGTAACTCTTGCATCAACATCGAGTACCGAGGCTATGAAACCCTGACATCCACTTTCTAGCAACTTTACCGCTTGGAGAGCGGAGACAAGGACCTTCCTCACCCTTTTCATTGTATCTACTCGGTATACCCACTCTTTCCCTTCGTCATCTGTTACCTTAATCAGCCTTTCCGCACAGATCACATTAGCTCGATGAGCTGACAACCAATCCATACCCAATATAACATCAAAATTCTGCATATTGAATTTAATGAGTTGTGCATCAAAGTTCTTCCCACTAATCTCCACTGGGCACGGCCCATACACTTCCTTCAACTGTGCAATTTTACCAGTAGGCATACTAACAATCATTCCATGGTCTAGGATCCTGGGTGACATCCCAAGTTTCCCTACAAATCTCTTAGATGCGAATGAATGAGTAGCTCCTGAATCAAATAAAACATAAGCTGGTATGCCCGATATGGGTAGGATACCTAGTATAACAATGTATATAATTTCAGCAGGTCATCAATATTAATCATAATGAACTTCTTAATTTAAAATGTACCTGCTACAACTTCTGTACTAGCCTCAGCTTCCTCGGCTGATAGGGCATACATCCTTCCCTGCGGTTGACTGCCTCGAGGTAAGGGAGGTCGGTACGCAGAGGGCTGACTGGAGGGCAAGGCTGGTCGGGCCCGACAGTCTTTCGCATAATGCCCATAGGAATGGCAGTTGAAGCAACGAATCTGAGACGTCGGAACTGGAGCGGGGCCCCTCGGCACTTGACCCGTTGCAGATGGAGGTCGAGGTGGCCTTGGAGCCGTAGGTGCCACACTAGTGTTCGGGCGAAAAAAGGTAGAACCCGAACCACCAACTGGCCTAGGAGGGTAGCCAGATGGCCTATAGGGCTGCCTATACATAGGCCCCGAACTATATGATCCGCGGTATGCTTTGGAGGAATTTCCCACATCTGGGAATGGATTTGTTCTCTTCCACAGTCCAGGAGTGAGGGACTGTTCACCCTTTTGCTTGTCTTCCATGGTCTTGGCCTTCTGTACAATCTGGCCATATTCGGTCAAATCCAAGACTTCAAGCACAGACCCAATAGATGCTTTTAGGCCTTTTAGGAACCTTGCTGCCTTCTCTTCAGCTATTCGCATATGCCTTGGGGCAAAATGGAACAAACTTTCGAATTGTTGTTGATACTCAAGGACAGTCTTACCTCCTTGAGTTAAGGCCATGAACTCAGTCTCCTTTTGGTCTCTGAAACTGCACGGATAATGGTTGTCCAAGAACAACTCCTTGAACTGCTCCCAAGTAGGTTCTGGATGAGCAGCCAACAATATAGGCTTGGAGGCTTGCCACCAAGAATTTGCCTCTTTCTTGAGTTGCAACCCAGCACAAATGAGTTTCTGGGCATCCGTGCACTCAAGCACCTCGAATATCTTCTCTAATTCTTGGATCCATTGATCCGGTTCCAGAGGATCACTCCCCACCTTAGAGAATACCGGTGGTAAGTTCCTCTTGAATGACTCCACTACCCTTGACGTATTACTCGTCGCCGGGAAGTTAGGAGCATAGACAGGATAGTAGGAGTATGGAGGAGGCATCCCATGCTGAGGATTACCGAAGGGTGGGATTGGAGGTGTACCCACCACTTGTGGTCCCGTTCCCGACCCTACAGGTGGGTCCTGCGGAGTGAGTACTCGGGGAGGTTGACCCCGGTTGGGAAAAATCCAACTGTTGCTGGATGGCAGTCATAAATGCTTGCTGTTGTTGAAGCATTTGTTGCTGGAAAGCTTGTTGGGACTGCTGAATTATTGTAGCAACATCTCCCGGTGTAATGACCGGTGGAGGGTCCGGGAGTGCAGTCATAGGTGGGTCCCCATGTGCCCCACCCTGACCAAGGGTCTCTGGAGGTAGTGGAGGTGAGGTATGCCCCACAGAACGGGACCTCCTGGGATTTTGTGGTCGTCCGACCCGACGAGGACCCCGCGAGGTACCTCGGGCATTACTACCGGATCTAGTACATACCATCGTATCCCTGTACCTGGAACACATCACACACCATATTGGTTAAACACCATAGAATTGATTTCGGCACACAATCACATGCCATTACATGAGGTGTTATAGTGCATGATAGCCTGTAAATAATCGCAGCTCAATTCCAAGGTACAGGCAAAGTCCCCAACAAACATGTTAATGGTCCCACTTGACCATAGCATATTAATCATAGGAATAATATCCATAGCGAAAATCAATGTAATCATGCTAGGAGGAGAGAAGGGAAAACGAAAAGAAGGAAAATTTTCAAAATTTCCCAACTGTCATAATCGGTGGGCTGAACCGGTGGGTAGGGGCCCGCCGGTTATACCCACCGGTCTTACTGCCTCACACCGGTGGGTGGCACCGGCGGGTAGGAGCCCGTCGGTTATACCCGCCGGTCTTGCCCGTGTTAAAACACGAACAGGGCCCTACAGGCCCTGTTCTATCTTGTCTCTTTCCCCATCTCTTTTCTCTTTCTTCCTTTCTTCCTTGGGCGATCTTGGAGGTCTCCTCGGCGCTTCTACTCGCGAGTCTACTCACCCACTCGGCACTTTAGAGGAGAGTCAACTCACCCTCATTCAAGTAAGTTCCTCCTTCTTCTCTTTTCCAGAATTTCCATTTGGGGTATAATGCATGTGTAGGCTTCACTTTAGGTTGTCTTTCCAAATTTTTCACCATAGAATAGTGTTTCCATGTGATTTTGATGCTTCTACTGTGGTCATTTGTAGTTTATAGGAATTCTATCTCTTCATTTGAAGAAAATCCCAATTTGTGCCCTAGGTTTCCAAATTTGGGGGTTTCTTACATTTTTTATCCTTTTCTCCAATTAATGGTTCCTTTGTAATACATTCCACTTGTTTTATGCTTAATATGTTTTAGATTGCATGAATCATCCATTATGCTTGGAATCCCCATGTATTCCCATGAAAATCCCTCCTTTGTATTGGTTTCCTTGGTTTTTCATCCCATACTTGCGTTCTTGGAATTCCATAGCCTATTTGGGTATGTTCTTGCACTTTCATGATCCCGCTACTATGGCATTTCGTCTTAGTCCTATAGTTTCCGGTTGTTCTCCATTATGTTCGGATTTAAGCATTGGACTTGAATCCCCTCGTGTTAGATATGCTCTTTGCTTTTGCTGTCATTTTACTGTTTTGGCATGTTTCTCTGCGTTGTCAACTATCGTTCATCCTGTCATAGGTTTCCTATCGTTCTTAGATTGTTGCCGTTCCCGTTTTGCATGAATTGGGTTTTGGATTTCCCCTTTTTAACGCTGCTGTGTTTTCCTTTCTGTACTAATCCTTACTTTCTTTTCTTATTGCCAGGATGTCGTCACGCACCGGCAAAGGACCATCTTCCTCTGGCGTTAGACGCAAGACCACCGCTTCTAAGCGGAAGAGTGCAGAGACCAGCTCTTCAGCTCCTCGCACAGGGAGACCTGCACCTGCCCAGTCTAACCCTTCAGACTATGATGAGGAGCACTTCCTCAGTGCAGAGGCCGCAGCCAACTGGCCCAACTTCCTGAAGGGGTCAGTGTTGATGGAGAAGACCGTGGTAGTCGAGGACTTCCACAAGGCTAGGCTTCAGGAGAGGTTCTCAGCATTGGGCTGGGACTCTATTCTTCATGTGGACCGACCATGCTACGAGCAGCTCGTCCGTCGGTTCTATTGTAACCTGGAGGTGTCGTATCCGTACGGGGAGTTCACCATCAGCAGCTTGGTGAAGGGAGTGGATATCCAGCTAACGGTAGGCACCCTGGCCAGTATCTTGGGTATATCGACGGCGGGACACCGATACTACAGTCCCCCCAGGGGTAGGCCTCAGGGACCGTTCATGAGCCTGGAGACACCGGACTTCATCTACGAGACCATCTGCGGCAGCAGCAGTCGCCCGGAGTCCGAGACATCCTTCTACCCTGAGGTTCGTCTATTCGCCCGGTTGATCCAGTTCAACCTGCTTCCCAGAGGAGGTCATCGGAACCAGGTGGGTTTCATGGCGGCTTTCATTGCCTTTTGCATCTTCACGGCCGCAGAGGGAGGCGGCGAGCACTTGTGCCTTCCCTATATTATCCTCAGAACGATGGAGCACCACACTTCCCACCCAGAGGATGGAGGATTCCCTTACGGCAGGATCCTCACTAGGATCTTCGAGTTCTTCGGGGTGGATCTGAGCGGTGAGGAGGGGAAGACTCCGGCTGATAGGTTCGACCGGAGAAACCTCCTGAAGATGGGTCTTCAGACCCTCATGGATTCACCTCCTAGATCAGGAGCTCAGAGAGGTAGGGGTAGGAGGGCTGCCCCTACGGAGGATGTCCTCATGGAGGAGGAGTCCAGTGAGGAGGATGAGGACTACGTTCCTCAGGACCAGGAGGAGGATCTGATGGGTGGCAGCATCCCTGAGGAGGCGCCTCAGGAGTCGAGAGGTCCTGGTCCTAGTTCTTCTAGAGCTACAGCCCCACCACCTGGGAGTGGTGCTTACGACTTTGAGGGCATGACGTCCTCCATGCGGGCCTTGCAGGATGGCCAGGTTCAGATACTGAGGCGGCTGGACGAGATTGTCTCCAGGGAGGAACGCCTTATGGAGAGGCAGACCACCTTGGAGGATTCCTTCCTTAGGCTGGGTCAGGACTTGGACACCAGGGCCAACGCTATCTCAGCAGACTA
This sequence comes from Macadamia integrifolia, assembly GCF_013358625.1. Classification (NCBI taxonomy): domain Eukaryota; kingdom Viridiplantae; phylum Streptophyta; class Magnoliopsida; order Proteales; family Proteaceae; genus Macadamia; species Macadamia integrifolia. The sequence goes on along the minus strand of NC_056567.1, from coordinate 8,148,499 downwards.
TGGCCGGCTTCGGAGGGAGGTACGGCTGGTGAACGCGAGGTTCGATTATTACGATCACCGCTTCGACGTCAACTCCAGGCCTCTGACGAACGTGGTGATCATCGACGACGATGACGACGACTAGTGAGGGCTTGGCTCGCCCACACTAGCTGTTTACCCGTTTTCTCCTTTTTTTTGTAGACATTGTATATTTATTTATTCTCATTCCTTGTATATGTATTGTAACTGGTTTCATTTATGGAATAAAATATCTTTGGATAGTGGATTTTTGTGGTGATTTCATATGTGGAGTGCTGGTGTGATTTTGTTGTGATGTATTGTGCCATCTGTGATCTTTGTTATATTTATTATCTGTTGTTTATCAGGTATTTGTGTAAAATTTTTGGAAATCCCATTTTACGCCGTTATGCTGCCGAAATTTCGTCGAAATAGTACTCTAAAGGTTACATCACCAACCTAATCCCCTTTTTATCTATGCTCACGCATGCCATGAATGCAATATATAATGCAATCCCTTTTTATACTTTCTTTCTTTAGCTTTTAATCTTTAAAGCTTTTATATTAGCCCAACCCCATTTTCCTATTATAGAGTCTACGGGATTCTAATGGTATGCTGTGAGTGGAGCAGAGCATCACGCTCTGATACCACCGTTTGTCACACCCCGTTCCCCCTGAACCGGAGCGGTGACCGAGTTAACACCGGTTAACCCAAACCTGCCAGGATCATCAGATACTGTATTCCACCACAGCATACACACGCTAACATAAGTTCATCAGATCAGCGGAAGACTAAGTTTTACCTGTGAATAAATCCCATATACTTGATACCCGAATGGTGATACAATAATTATATACATTTGGGCCCGAAGGCATGATATATACACAAAAAGAATAAAATTCAAATATCAAGTATATACAGGAAATCATCAAAATCCATCAGAGTACACAGCTCGGCTCGGTATCAAGGCTGGAGCTCAGCTCGGCATCAGGGTTGTGCCCAACTCGGCATCACATAGAAGAGCTCAGCTCGGCCTCAGAAGTGGAGCTCAGCACGGCCTCCAAGGTGGAGCTCAGCTCGGCCTCAGAACTGCTGTCTCGCAGCACAGCTCTCGCACAAGCAGTCAGCGCCGTGCTCCAACTCCTCAGGGGTCCACCAGTCCTCTTCGGGAAACTCGACTGTGGGACCCACCCCATGCTCCTCAGATGTATGACCTGCAAAATCATCTAAAAAGGGGGTGTACACGTGGGATGAGCTCACTAGCCCAGTAAGTAGAAAGATGGACCACACACAACAGTCCACACATCACAACACATCATATGCACTACATGCCATGCTATACATTTTAAATCACATCCACCTAAGCAACATTACTAAGTCTTTGTTTTTAGTGCTACTACAACCACAGTGCGCGTATACTCCGGGTACGAGCCGCGAACTCCCTCCCGCGATACGCCCATAGGGCTGTCGGAGAAGGCCCACCGTGAGTACTCGGAAAAGTAAAGACAATGCCGTCCACCGGCTCTCAACAGAAATGTAAATGACTGAAAATAAAGGTGCTGACTCCAACGATTTAAAAGCAGTACGATTGGCCCTCTTGAATGTACCACCGGGGTTGCCGACTGTCCTACATGACTCGTCGGGCGTAATGCCTAACCGCCACAGTGTCCGACAACCGCGACTCCTGCTTCCCCCCAAATGGCAACCCAACACCTTAACCCTTGTTGGGAAGGGTTGTAGCACGGGATGGTGAGAATCCTAATACCGCATGCTCCTATATGACATTAGTACGACTGCATAGTGCCTCCGTGTCCCATTCCACGGGCCACCAATGCATTCGTTTCCAAGCCGACTACGGCATCTAGTCTATCAATGCATTATGCACCATGATGTCCACATTCAACATATGAACATCTCATTCAATTGGCATTTGAAAAGTAAACATAGCATATATGCACATCAATGTGTGGAATGACTAATCTATATAGCATATTCATGATGACATGACTAGATTAGATATAATTAAATGAATGCCAAACAAATGCCTTGAAACAAGGACAAACGTCCTCTCCCCACTTACCTGTAGCGTACAAGGATTCCCATTCGGTACGGGTGAGATCCGGAGCGAATCGGGTAGGATTTGGTGAACCTAACATAATTGAGCAGGGTTAGTACTTCACCATTTTAGAATCAAAATTAATGAAATCCGATGTCAAAATCGTGTTTAGAACATCAAAATAAGGTCACACGTTCGATTTGGCTGTCTACCCACCGGTTTTACCCACCGGTTTGGATCGGCGGGTAGGGGCCCGCCGGTAGTACCCGCCGGTGGTACCCACCGGTTGGGCCAGGGACCCCTTGCTAGGACCGGCGGGTAGGTACCCGCCGGTTGTACCCGCCGGTTGGGCCCAAAGGCCCCCTGCCTTCTCAGGTGGGTACCCACAGGCGGGTAGGAGCCCACCGGTTGTACCCACCGATTTTGGCGGAAAAGACACTGTTTCTTCCCCATTTTCTCCATTCTTTGGGGAATCAAATGGGGCTTTTCCCCACCCATTCTTCACACCTTCAAGGTCCTATAGGATGGTTCTAACCTAGATCTAGGTTAGATTCAAGTGATGGGAAACCATCTTACCTTCTTTGCTCAAGAATGACTTCAAACCCTCCAAATCACTTCAAACTCACAATGCTTCTTCCACCTTGTCAATATCTCTTCAAATCCTTCAAGATCAACACATAAATCATCTATTAAACCTTAGATTCATCATTTCAAAGGGGATTTACAAGATCTCAAGAAACCATACTCGAATCAAGGGTTTAAAGCTTGGGTATGGTGAATGTTCACAAAACCCAACTTTGCTTACCTCTAACTGTAGATCTAGAGTTGAAGATCACTCTCCCGGCACCGAAATGGGAAGACTGAGCTTCGGCGCCGCTGAAATCCCCCTTTTCTTCCTCTTCCTTCTCTTCCTTTCTTCTTCCCTTTCTTTTCTCTCTCCTCTTTACTTTTCTCACCAACGTACGAGGGTAATAAATGGAAAGAAAAGAAAATCATAAAGCCTTATATACTATTCCTAATTAAGTGAATAGTGCTCTTGGATGGGTCACTCAGGTGGGTGCACCCACCTGTCCTACCCACCTGAGAGCCAAAACTTGGGATTTTGACCGGGTTCGGACCTCGGCGCGAACCCCACCCCAGGCATACGATGTAGCATACGTATATACCTTAAAATACGGATATAATACCTGTTTTATCCGTACATAGCCTTATGGTAGGTGCACGTACACGGTTTGGGCACTCCCGTCTCTTCTGGCACTGGCTCGGACTTGTCGGGCCAACCGGTGTTTAAGGTCACCCGTGCCATCATAGCCCATAAGAAACCCGCTCTAATTTCCTCTGGCTCGGTTCCTGCATGGTTAAACCAGTTCAACCGCGAAATCAGATCGGGTTTAAGAAGCGGGGTATTACAGTAACAATGCATATAATTTTAGCAGGTCATCAATATTTATCATAAGGAAATTCTTAAATTTAAAATGTACCTGCTACCACTTCTGTGCTGGCCTCAGCTTCCTCAGCTGATAAGGGCATACATCCTTCCCTACAGTTGATTCCCCTGAGTTAAGGGAGGTCGGTATGCAGAGGACTGACTGGAGGGCAAGGCTGGTCTGACTCGACAGTCTTTAGCATAGTGCTCATAGGAATGGCAGTTAAAGTAACAGATCTGTGACGCTGAAACTGGGGCGGGGCCCCTCTGCACTTGACCTGTTGAAGATGGAGGTCTGGGAGGCCTTGGAACTGTAGGTACCGTACTAGTGTTTGCGTGGAAAGATGTAGAGCCCGAACCACCAGCTGGTCTAGGAGGGTAGCCAGGTGGCCTATAGGGCTACCTATATGTAGGCCCAGAACTGTACGACCCACGGTATGCCTTGGAGTAGTTGCCCATATCCGGAAATGGATTTGTTCTCTTCCACAGTCCAGGTGTGATGGACTGTTCTCCCTTCTGCTTATCCTCCATAGTCTTGGCCTTCTGCACAATCTGGCCATAGTCGGTCAAATCTAAGACCTCAAGTACATACCCAATGGATGCCTTTAGGCCCTTCAGAAATCTTGCAGCCTTCTCTTCAGCTGTCCTCATATGCCTAGGGGCAAAATGGAACAAGCTCTCAAACTGCTGTTGGTAGTCAAGGATAGTCTTACCTCCTTGAGTTAAGGCCATAAATTCCGTCTCCTTGCGGTCTCTGAAGCTGCGTGGATAATGATTGTCCAAGAATAACTCCTTGAACTTTTCCCAGGTGGGTTCCGGATGGGCGGCCAACAATATGGGCTTAGAGGCTTGCCACCAAGAGTTGGCCTCCTTCTTGAGTTGCAACCCCGCACTAATGAGTTTTTGTGCATCTGTGCACTCAATCACCTCAAATATTTTCTCTAGCTCCTGGATCCACTGGTCCGGCTCTAGAGGATCACTCCCCACCTTAGAGAATACAGGTGGCAAGTTCCTCTTGAATGACTCCACTACCTTTGACGTATTATTCGTCGGTGGGTAATTAGGAGCATAAGCTGGATAGTAAGAGTATGGACGGGGCACCCCATACGAAGGAATATTGAATGGAAAAATTGGAGGTGTACCTCCCACTTGTGGCCCCGTACCAGACCCTACAGGCGGGTCCTGTGGAGTAAGTATCCCGGGAGGTTGACCTATTTGAGAAGGTCCAATTGTTGCTGAATAGCAGTCATAAATACTTGCTGTTGCTGAAGCATTTGTTGCTAGAAAGCCTGTTGTGACTACTGAATTATGGTAGCAACATCCCCCGGAGTAATAACCGGTGGAGGGTTAGGAAGTGTAGTCATAGGTGGGTCCTCTTGTGCCCCACCCTGACCAAAGGTCTCTGGAGGTTGTGGAAGTGAGGTTTGCCCCACAGAGCAGTACCTTCTGGGATTCGGTGGTCGACCGACCGGACGAGGACCACGCGGGGTACCTCGTGCATTGCTACCGGATCTAGTACGTACCATCGTATCCCTGTACCTGGAGCATATCATACACCACATTGGTTAAACACCATAGAATTGATATCGGCACATAGTTATATGCCAACACGCAGAGTATTATAGTGTATGATAGTTTGCAGCTGACCGCAACTTAATTCCAAAACACAGGGGTAGTGCTTCAACAAGTATGACAATGGTCCCACTTGACCATAACATATTATTATAGGAATAATAATAATTATTATTATATTAATAACAATAATAATAATAGTAATAATCCCTATTTTTTCAAGTTTTCTCTCAACCGGTGGGCTGCCACCGACGGGCTGGTTGGGCCGCCGGTCGACCCGCCGGTCCAAATCTTCAACCGACGCTGACACCGACAGGCAGGTTGGCCCGCCGGTCCTACCTGAGCGGAAATTTTGAATAGGGCATTTAAGCCCCTGTTCTTCCTTGTTCGCACATTTCTTCCTCACTCTCTCTCTCTCTCCCTCAGGCGATTTTTGAGAGGTTCTTGACGCTTCCACTCGCGATCTCACTCAACGATCCGGCGTTTTTGGGAAGATTCAACTCCTCTACTTACAAGTAAGTTTCTTCCTCATTTTCTTCTCAGAACTTGTACTTGGGGGGTAGATCTCATGTGTAGTCTTTAATCTAGGTTCTTTTCCCGTGTTTCTTTCCATAGAACAGTGTTTCCATGAAAATGTGATGTTTCCCTTGTGATTTATCTCTAGTTTTAGGATTTACTTCTCAATTTTTGAGAGAAACCCCAACCGTGCCCTAGTTTTCTCAAATTTGGGGATTTCTTCAATTTCTGCCCTTTTCTTCCCAATTAATAACTCAAATGCAATGCATTATGTTTGATTTGTACTTAACATGCTGTAGAGATCATAGAAAGTCCCTTATGTTTGAAATCCCATTTCTCCCCGTGAACATCCATCTCTGTGTTGGGTTTCTTTGATTCTCTTTCACCTCAATATCATAATAGTAGATGTTTTTGCATATTCTAAATTGTAGAATGATGGCATTTCATCCATGAACAGGTAAGCTTCATGCTTCACTCTATTGTGAGTCTTTTCATTTTTTTTTTCCTTAGATTGAACTTGCACAATGAGAATTGGGATTTTTTTTCTATCATTCTTTACTTGCCATGCTATATATATATGCCCTTTCCGTCACATTGCTATTTTGCCATAATCTATGTCTTGTCACTGGCCAGGCATTTCATTCATAGGCTTTTTATCACTCCTCACTTGTCACATTTTCTGTTTTGCGAGAATTGGGTTTTGGGGCTTCCTCTTACTACTCACCCATCTATTATTCCCTCTGTTACTCCTTTTTCCTTACTCACCCCTCTTTCCTCTTTTCTTTCCAGGATGTCTTCTCGCAAAGGCAAAGAGCCCGCATCCTCTGGCACTCGGCGTAAGACCACCACTTCCAAACGGAAGAGTGCGGGGACTAGTTCTCTAGCCCCTCGCACAAGGCGACCCGGACCTGCCCCTAGTGATTCTTTCGACTATGACAAGGAACTCTTCCGCTGTTCAGAGGAAACAACCAACTGGTAGGCCTTCCTGAAGAGGTCTGTAATGATGGAGAAGACTATGGTAGTTGGTGACTTCCACAAGGCTCAGCTTCAGGAGAGGTTCACCGCACTGGGCTGGCAGTCTATCCTCCACATAGACCATCCGTGCTACGAGCAGCTGGTTCATAGATTCTACTGTAACCTGGAGGCTTCCTACCAGTATGGGGAGTATGTGATAACCAGCATGGTGAAGGAGGTGGACATTCAGTTGACTGTGGACACCCTTGCTAGCATTTTGGGTATCTCCTCAGCTGGGCACCGATTCTATAATCCTTCCAGGAGTAAGCCCATGGGCCTGTTCATGAGTTCGGAGACACCGGACCACATCTATGAGACCATCTGTGGCAGCACGAAGCGTCCGGATTCTGAGACATCATTTTACCCGGAGGTTCGTGTGTTTGCCCATTTGGTCCAGTTCAACTTGCTCCCCAGAGAAGGTCATCGGAACCAGGTGGGCTTCATGGCGGCCTTCTTAGCTTACTACATCTATACGGCCTTAGAGGGAGGCGCCGAGCACTTGTGCTTGCCTTACGTCATCCTCAAGACGATGGAGTACCATACTTCACACCCCAAGGACGGAGGATTTCCATATGGCAGGATCCTCAGCAGGATCTTTGAGTTCTTTGGGGTGGACCTGAGTGGTGAGGAGGGGAAGACTCTAGCAGATAAGTTCGACAGGGGAAATCTATTGAGGATGGGCCTCCACACTCTTATGGATGTACCTCAGAGAGCAGGAGCTTAGAGAGGTAGGGATAGGAGGGCTGCCCCTATGGAGGATGTTCCCATAGAGGAGGAGTCCAGTGAGGAGGATGAGGACTATGTTCCTCAGGATGGGGAGGAGGATTTTGTGGATGAGGACATCCTTGAGGAGGTGCCTCAGGAGTCGAGAGGTGCTGATCCTGGCTTCACTAGAGCTGCAACCCCACAGCATAGAGCCCCACCACCTGAGAGTGGTGCATATGATTTTGAGGGCATGATGTCTACTATGAGGGCTCTGAAGGACGANGAGGGCATGATGTCTACTATAAGGGCTTTGAAGGACGGGCAAGATCAGCTATTAAGAAGACTGGAGGAGAGTGCTTCTAGGGAGGAACGCATCTTGGAGAGGCAGGCTACTCTGGAGAATTCCTTTCTCAAACTGGGCCAGGACTTAAATACAACGGCCAATGCCATTTTAGCAGATTTTGGCCGACTTCAGAGGGAGGTACAGCTGGTGAACTCGAGGTTTGACTACTACGACCATCGAATCAACGTTAACTCTAGACCTCAGGTGAACGTAGTAGTATTGGACGATGACGATGATCAATGAGGACTTAGCTCGTCCACACCAGCTTCTCACCTGTTTCATTTTGTTGATCTTATTATATTATTTTTTTTCTTTTCTCATTCTTTGTACTTTCTCTGTAACTGGACTTATTTGTGGGGTGATGTGTTTTGATGGTGGTTTGTGGTGAATTTGTATATTTGAATACTTGTGTAGTTTAGTTGTGGTGTCTTTTGTTAATTATAATTATTGATGTATATATATCTGTTGTTTATCAGGTGTTTGTGTGAAAATTTTTTGAAAATCTCGTTTTGCGCCGTTATGCTGTCGAAATTTCGTTAAACTCGTAGTCGATGGGTTATGACATCAATTAATTAACCTTTCATTTTCTCTCACACATGCCATGAATGCAATATCTAAATACAACCATTTTTATTACTTTCTTTCTTTGGCTTTTAACTCTTTAAAGTTTTTTACATTAACCCAAACCCATTTCCTATTATAGATTCTATGGGGTCTAATGGTATGCTGTGAGTGGAATAGAGCATCACGCTCTGATACCATCGTTGTCACACCCCGTTCACACAGAACCAGACCGGTGACCGGGTTAACATTGGTTAACCCAAACCTGCCAGGATCATCTGATAATGTATCCCACCACAGCATACACACAACTAAGAAAATGTTCATCAGTTCAGCGGAAGACTTAATCTACCTGTAAATATTCCCATTATACTTGATACCCAAATTGTAATACATAGTTAAGTACATGCGGGCCTGCGGGCATGATATTTACACAAAAAAATACAATTTACATATCAAGTACACAAAAGGGATCATCATCAAAAACACAAAGGGTACAGCTCAGCTCGGTATCAAAAGTAGAGCTCAGCTTGGTATCAAAAGGTAAAGCTCAACTCGGTATAAGAAGAAGAGCTCAGCTCAGTATAAAAAGAAGAGCTCAACTCGGTATCAAAGGTGGAGCTCAGCTCGGTATCGAAAGTGAAGCTCAGCTCGGCATCAAAACTGCGGTCCCACAGCACAGCCCTGGCACGAGCAATCCGTGTCGTGCTCTAATTCCTCGATGACCCACCAATCCTCTTCAGGGAATTCAACTATGGGGCCCAACCCTTGCTCTTCAGGTTGATGACCTACAAAATCATCTAAAAGGGGTGCACACGTGGGATGAGCTCACTAGCTCAGTAAGTGAAAAGAAGGACTACACAGCAGTCCATACAATAAATCACAACCATATGCACTATATGTTATGCAATTAATTTTAAATCACATCCACCTAAATAACATTACTAAGTCCTTGGTTTAGTGCTACTACAACCACAGTGTAAGTATACTCCGGGTACGAGCTGCGAACTCCATCCCGCGATACACCCATAGGGCTGTCGGAGAAGCCCACCGTGAGTACTCAAAAAAGTAAAACATGCCGACCACCGGCCCTCAACATAAAATAAATGACAGAAATTAAAGGTGCTGACTCCAGCAATTTAAAAGCAGTACGATTGGCCCTCTTGAATTTACCACTGGGATTGCCGACTATCTTAATGACCAGTCGGGTGTATGTTAAACCCCCATAGTGACCTGACAACCGCGACCACTGCTTCCCCCCAAATGGTAACCCAACACCTCAACCCCTGTTGGGAAGGGTCGTTGCACGGGAAGATGATAATCCAACACCGCATGCTCCTATATGACATAGTACGATTGCATAGTGCCTCTGCGTCCCATTTCAGGGGCCACCAATGCACTCGTTTCCAAGCCGACTATGGCATCTAGTCTACTAATGCATTATGCACAATGATGTCATCATTCATCACATATTCACATCATCATTTGACATTAAGAAAAATAAACACAACACACAAGTCATAATAATATGAGGATGGCTAAGTTACACATAATTCGCATAATGATATGACTAATCTAGATACAATTAAATGAATGCCAAACAAGCCTTAACATAAGGCCAAACGTCCTCTCCCCACTTACCTGTAGTGTACAAGGACTCACGCTCGGTACGGGTGAGGTCCGATGCGGGAAGCATACGTGTTGGTGAACCTAACATAAGTGAATGGGGTTAGCATTTCACCATTCTAGGATCAAAATTAACACGATCCAATGACAAAATCATGTTTAGAATCCTAAAAGAAGGTCGCACGTCCGTGTTGGGTCCGTTCGGACGTAAAAATCACGTTGGGAGCCTCTCGGGTGCGTCGGATAGCCCACCTGTCATGACCCACCAGTCAGACCCACCGATCATGATCGACAGGTAGGTCAGCCCACCGGTTAGCCCACCGGTTGGGCCCATCGATTGGGCCCGAGGGTCCTGCTAAGACCGACGGGTAGGTTGGGCCGCCAGTCGGCCCGTCGGTTGGGCCTGCCAGTTGGTCCCGAGGGTCTGCCCTCTCAGGCGGGCCATTTGGCCCACCGGTTTGGCCCACCAGTCTTGGCGGGAAAGTGCCATTTTTCCCCAAACTTCCCCCAACCTTTGGAGAATCAAATGGGGCTTTTCCAAACCATTCTTCACACATTCAAGGTCTCATAAAGACGGTTCTAACCTAGATCTAGGTTAGATTTAAGGAATGGAAAGCCATCTTACCTTCTTTGCTCAAGAACTCCTTCAAAACCCCAAAATCACTTCAATCCACCAATGCTTTTGCCAACCTTGTAAACACTTCTTCAAATCCTTCAAAATCAACACATAGATCATCTATTAAACCTTAAATTCATCATCTCAAGGGGGATTTACAAGACCTCAAGAAACTCTACCCAAATCAAGGGTTTTACTTGGGTATGGTGAAAGTTTAAGGAACCTAGCCTTTGCTCACCTCTAAACGTAGATCTCGTATTGGAGATCACTCTTCCGATGTAGGAATGGGAAGATCAAGCCTCGATGCCGCTGAAATCCATCTCTTCTTCCTTTTCCTTCTCTTTTCCTCTTCTTTCCCTTCTTTTCTCTCTCCTCTTTACTCTTCTCACCAAACGTCCGAGTGTCATAAATGAGAAAAAGAAAAAAGGAAAACATAAGATAAGCTATTTATACCTTTTAAAACATCTTGTAACCTCATGGGTGGGTCACTCAAGTGGGCGGATGCGCCCACCTGTGATCGCCCACCTGAGGGCCAAAACTTGGCCAACAAGTGGGATTTTGACAGAGTTCGACTCTCGGCACGAATCTCACTCTTGGCATAAGATGTAATATACGTATACGCCTTAAGATACGGCTACATACCTGCTTTATCCGTACATGACCTTATGATATGTGCATGTATACGGCTTGGGTACTCCCGTCTCCTCTGGCACTGGCTCGGACTTGTCTTGCCAGCCTGTGTTTAAGGTCACCCTTGCCATCATGGTCCATAAGGAACCCACCTTAACTCTCTCCGGTTCGGGTCCTGCATGGTTAAACTGGGTCAACCGTGTAATCAGACCGGGTTTAAGAAGTAGGGTACTACAGCTTACATTATACTGCATATGTGGGTGAATCATGTTATTTTTCATATTAGTATCTCGTTCTTTGTGGGAAGTGTTGATGTGGCATGAGAATGTGGATTATGGTTGTGCATGTGTGTGTGTGTGACTAGGGTGCAGGGTGACCAACAGTTGGTGCCCAGCACTGCATGCTCAGGTGAGTGTATGTGTTTGTATGTGTGTATGCGTGTGTGTGTGACTAGGATGCAGGGTGGCCAATGGTTGGTCTGCATGCTCAGGGTGAGTGTGTGTATGTGTGTGACTGGGGTGCAAGGTGGCCAACAGTTAGTGCCGGCGGCATTGCATGCTCAGAGTGGGTGTATGTGTGTGTGTGTGTGCGTGTGTGTGTGTGTGACTGGGGTGCAAGGTGACCAACAGTTGGTGCTGGCGGCACTGCATGCTCAGGGTGGGTGTATGTGTGTGTGTGTGACTGGGGTGCAGGGTGGCCAACAGTTGGTGCCGACGGCACTGCATGCTCAAGGTGAGTGTGTGAGTGTGTGTGTGTGTGTGTGTGAGTATATGTGTGGAGACTGGGGTGCAAGGTGGCCAATGGTTGGTGCCGTCGACACTCTATGCTCAGGGTGTGTGTGTGTGTGAGTATGATTGAAATGTGTTGTGGTATATTAGAATGCATTGGGCTAGGATAACCATCCTAGTGCTACAACCCTTGCCAATAGGGGTTTACGTATTGACTAATCCTTTCATCCGACGGTCCGTGGTTGTGGACGATTTTCGGTGGCTAAGGTGCGTAGATGCCAGCATCGTGATAGATCCTCACGCAATGTTTGATTCGGTGATGAGTATACCTTACATGCGATGTTGGATTCGATGTAGTGGTATTATGTGAGGGTTATTAATAGGGGTTTGTCTAGTAAAGATGTGGTTTCAAAACCAGCACGCTCTTGACTTGCAACTAGCTTGTATCCCTGGGGACTGATAACGTACATTCATGACTGGGGATAACTCCTATGTTGCAGTAACACTTATACCCCTTTGGACTTAGAAATTGTTGCTTAGAATTGTTTGCTAAAACCGGATCATGTCATTTCATTCATCTAACTATATTAATATTGTTGTGGGTGAGAATTTATACTTGTTTCTATTTTATTGATTGTTGTGGATGCATGGGTGTGTGTGTACCCCTCACTGGGCTTTGTGGAAGCTCACCCCATTTATTGTAACCTTTTTAGATTGTGGAACCAGTGCAGAGGCAGGCTTAGGACTTCAGTGGCAATGGTAGGCTTGTGTCCGCGAGACACCGTGCTGATGGACATCACTTGTAATACCCTACTTCCTAAACCCGGTCTGATTACTCAGTTGACCCGGTTTAACTATGCAGGACCTGAACCGAAGAGAGTTAGAGCGGGCTCCTTATGGACTATGATGGCAAGGGTGACCTTAAACACCGGCTGGCCCTGACAAGTCCGAGCCAGTGCCAGAAGAGACGGGAATACCCAAACCGTGTACATGCACCTATCATAAGGCCATGTACGGATAAAGCATGTATTGTAGCCGTATATTAAGGTGTATACATATATCACATCGTATGCCAGGGGTGGGGTTCGCGTCGAGGCCCAAACTCTGTCAAAATCCCAAGTTTGGCCCTTAGGTGGGCGGACAGGTGGGCTGATAGGTGGGCGCACCCACCCACCTGAGTGACCCATCCATGTGAACTATTTAGTTATTTAGGAAGTATATATATAGCATTTATGATTTTCTTTTCTTTTCATTTATGACACTCGTACGTTGGTGATGATAGTAAAGAGGAGAGAGAAAGGAAAGGAAAGAAGAAGAGAAGAGAAGGAAGAGGAAGAAGAGAAGGATTTCAACGGCGCCGAAGCTTGATCTTCCCATTCCGGCACCAGAAGAGTGATCTTCAACACTAGATCTACATTTAAAGGTAAGCAAAGTGGGGTTCCTTAAACATTCACCATACCCAAGCATAAACCCTTGATTCGAGTAGGGTTTCTTAAGATCTTGTAAATCCCCTTTGAAATGATGAATCTAAGGTTTAATAGATGATTTATGTGTTGATCTTGAAGGATTTGAAGAGGTATTGACAAGGTTGGAGAAGCATTGTGGGTTTGAAGTGATTTTGAGGGTTTGAAGGTGTTCTTCAGCAAAGAAGGTAAGATGGTTTCCCATCACTTGAATCTAACCTAGATCTAGGTTAGAACCATCCTATAAGACATTGAAAGTGTGAAGAATGGGTTGGGATCAGCCCCATTTGAATTCCCAAAGAATGGAGGAAGTTGGGAAGAAACAACAGTTTTTCCGCCAAGACCGGTGGGCCATCTGGCCTGCCTGTGGACACCCGCCTGAGAGGGCAGGGCCTTCGAGCATAATCGACGGGCCAACCGAAGGGCTAACCGATGGGCCACCCTGCCCATCAGTCTTAACAGGCCCCCTGGCCCAACCGGTGGGCCAGACCGACGGGCCAACTTGCCCGCCGGTCCAGACCGGTGGGCTAGACAGGTGGGCTCCGGAGGTGATTTTTTCGTCCGATTGGACCCAAATCGGACATGTGACCTCCTTTTAGGATTCTAAACATGATCGTGTCATTGGATCGTGTTAATTTTGATTCCAAAATGGTGAAGTACTAACCCCGCTCAATCATGTTAGGTTCACCAAATCCTACGCTTCTCGCACCGGATCTCACCCGTACCGAACGGGAATCCTTGTACACTACAGGTAAGTGGGGAGAGGACATTTGGCCTTGTTTCAAGGTATTGTTTGGCATTCATTTACTTGTATCAAGTCTAGTCATGCCATCATGAATATGCTATGTAGATTAGTCATCCTCACATTGTTATGCATGTGTGCTATGTTTACTTTCTAAATGCCAAGTGATGAGATGCTTATGTGATTGAATGTTGACATCATTGTGCATGATGCATTAATAGACTAGATGCCGTAGTCGGCTTGGAAACGAGTGCATTGGTGGCCCGTGGTATGGGACGCGGTGGCACTATACAATCGTACTATTGTCATATAGGAGCATGCGGTTTAGGATTTTCACCATCCCATGCTACGACCCTTCCCAACAGGGGTTAAGGTGTTGGGTTACCATTTGGGGGGAAGCAGTGGTCGCGGTTGTCGGGTCATTGTGGCGGTTAGACATAACGCCCGACGGGTCATTAGGACAGTCGGCAACCCCGGTGGTATATTCAAGAGGGTCAATCGTACTGCTTTTAAATTGCTAGAGTCAACACCTTTAATTTCAGTCATTTACATTTCTATTGAGAGCCGGTGGTCGACATGTTTTTACTTTTCCGAGTACTCACGGTGGGCCTTCTCCAATAGCCCTATGGGCGTATCGCAGGATGGAGTTCGTGACTCGTACCCGGAGTATACGTGCACTGTGGCTGTAGTAGCACTAAACCAAAGACTTAGTAATGTTGCTTACGTGGATGTGATTTAAAATGTATTGCATGGCATGTAGTGCATATGATTGTGTTTTGATGTGTGGACTACGGTGTGGTCCATCTTACCACTTACTGAGCTAGTGAGCTCATCCCGCGGGTACCCCCCTTTTTAGATGATTTTGCAGGTTATACATCTGAGGAGCATGGGGTGAGTCCCACAGTCGAGTTCCCTGAAGAGGACTAGTGGGCCCCTGAGGAGTTAGAGCACGACACTGATTGCCCGTGCGAGAGTTGTGCTGCGGGACTGCAGTTCTGATGCCGAGCTAAGCTCCACTTTTGAGGCTGAGCTGAGCTCTACCATGTGATGTCGAGCTGGGCTCAACCCTTGATGCCGAGCTGAGCTCTAGCCTTTGATACTGAGCCGAGCTGTGTACTCTGATTATTTTGATGGTTTCCTTTATGTACTTGATATTTGAATTGTACTTTTATTATATAAATATCATGCCTTCGGGCCCACATGTATATAACTATTGTATCACAATTCGGGTATCAAGTATTATGGGATTATTCACAGGTAAAACTTAGTCTTCCGCTGATCTGATAAGTTTTTATTAGTTGTGTGTATGCTGTGGTGGAATACAGTATCAGATGATCCTGGCAGGTTTGGGTTAACCGGTGTTAACCCGGTCACTGGCCTGGTTCAGTGTGAACAGGGTGTGACATCATTTCTTTATTGTTAGTTATTTATCCTTACGTATTATTTATAATCTTGTAATACCTAGGATCAGAATTCAAATGAATTTTGGTATATGATAATCATCATTTAGTGAATCACTAGTAGTAGAGTAAAGTTTACAAATCTTATATGTGTACTCTGATTTTAGTTGTGATTTTGGGGCATTTACGGATTGGGGTAGTGTATCTGTGATCTTAGAGGGTTAGGCTGATTGGATATGAGTATCCAGTGCCGTAAACCTTGGCCTAGAGGAGGTGGGATGTGACACGACTAAGCTCGACACATTTAATGGCACGACCTAGACTAGCCCGATTAATAAACGTGTCAGGCGTACATGGTGCAGCCGCCTAGCCCAATGGGCGCCTGACCGGACTGACACATTTATAAGCCCGACTTGAACCGACTCATTTAAGCCCAACCTAGCCTAACCCTTTTAATACTACTTATACTTTTTTTTTAATGCTATTTGTATTTAATGCTAAGGCTATATGATATGTACAGTTGAGATGGTGGTGACTGTTATCTGAATATTCACCTTTTTAAAGTATAGTTTAATTAATTTAAACTTGCTCAACTTGGGTTGTGTAGGCATAGTTTAATTGATTTGAGTTTTGCTGGGTTAAAGACCGAGTACCTTAGTAACTTAGCTGCTTCCATCTTTAGCTTAATCCATTTTAACTATGGGATCTTTCTTTGCTATGCCCATCTTTGCCTCATTTTATTGATATTCCTTTCAAGTACATTTAAAAGACCAATTTTAAAGAGGACCCGTTTAAAGTCTGTTTAAAGTTAAATAGCCCAGTTAAAGCCCGTTTATAATAGCCCGATTAAAGCATGAGACTGACCGGCCCGATTATCAATCGTACCATGTCCGCACTAGCTAAGCTCGTTTAGCTAAACGAGCATTCACAGTGCAGACCTAGAAATTGGTCGAGCTCAATTAGGCCCGACTGAGATCGACCCAGCCCGACGGATTGACACCCCTAGTATTGCTGATCTTTTCTTCAAGTTTCCAAACCTCTTGATATGCAACCACCACATCTCGCCTACCTCTTCCCTGTGAGACCTTTCCCCCTTGCTAGTCCTCTTCTATGCTAGCCAACCCTCGCTTGCTACTCCTCTTCCCTACGAGCCACCCCTTGACCTTCGTGATCTGAAATATGGGTTGTTACTCCTCTTCCTCGCGTTCCCCCTCTGAACTTTGTTGTTTGAGACTCTAAAATCCACCTTCCTCCCCATGACCTGAACACAAAAAGCAGCCGCTACTCGACTTTTCCTCAACTTTCCTATAAGAGTGCCACCAAATCGGTGGGACTTTGAGAGAGCTATGGTAGAGAAAGCAACAACTCAATAGGAAATTTGTCATGTCTAAAATTGTTTGTTCTAAATCCCACCCCTAAAAACTAAATGATCTAAACTCCCATTGGGTGGAAAAGTTTGTACAATTATTCCACCCCTTAACTCCATCCCATCAAAGTCATTCTAAACAAACGAGGCCTAATAATTTGGTTTTAATCTCACTCATTCCTAGACCAAATGGATTCAACCCGACCGAACTGGGCCAACGGATTCACTCTTCCCTTTTTTTTGCGCCTAAAGTTTAATATGTTCCTTCCCCCCTTCTCGTAATAGTGGTCTCTTTTGGCACCGTTTGATAACGTTTCTGTTGTTTCTGTGTCTAAAACAGCAGAAACGGCTTTTCATGTTTTCGGAAACAAAAAAAGATTTTTTTGTGTTCCATAAACCTGTTTCTCGAAACGTTTTTTGCAGACATAATACAACAGCAACAACATAACCTTATCCCAACTAAATGGGGTTGGCTACATGTTTTTGTAGACATAATGCCACTAAAAACCCAATAGTATCATTAGATTCCTAAAAGGGAGACAGGGTTTGGTTGTCTCTTTTAGGTTTAAATGGTTGAGAGATTTATCGGGCACAACAACATTTTTTTCTCTCTCAAATTCGTTTCTAGAAACGACGAAACAAGTCGAACTTGTTTCGTCAAAGTTGTTTCTAGAATTGTAAATAAACATAAATTTTTATTTATGTTTTTAGAAATAGATGAAACAAAACAATTTTATCAAATGTTTTTTAAGCTGTTTCTCAATTTATGAGGGACAAGAAAATGTAAAAACAGCATAAACAAACGTTCTCAAACGTTGTATTCCATTCTAATTGGAAGAGTGGAATGCTAGGAGTGGCGTACTTAAAAGATTAGGTCGTTAGGATCTCAGATATTTTGACAGGTTGCAGGTTGAGGGATTTCATTTCTCAGTTGCTCCATGCTGCCAAGCCATGTCTTTGATAAGATTTACCTTCATTTTTGGGTTCGATTTGTTTAAACCTTGTGCGTTTGGTGGGCAAAATTAGTTGTGCGCATATAATCAGCCGGGATGATTAGATCTCCATAGCTCAATTGGTCCGTGTCTCTGTGGAGAAAGAAATTTTGTTTCTTGGAAGCGTTTGACATGTATTGTTCCTATCTATCTCATGCAGTTATGGATTATGAATCATGATTGATATTTGGTATTCTATTGAGCTTTGCTGGAAAGAATGATCTCTAAATTATGTACTCGCCTATTGAATATATGTGTAGCTTCTCTTTGCAAAGCCCATCAATTAGAGAAAGCTGAAGCAGTTTTAGTTGATGGGATACGGCTAGGTTATCTTCCCAGTGTTGTTACTTACAATACATTGATTGCGGCCTATTGCCGATTGGATGGGTTTGATGCAGGATACTCTGTTATACATAGAATGCAAGAAGCTGGGATAAGACCAGATGTTGTTACTTATAATTCCTTGATTGCGGGTGCTGCCAGACATCGTCTACTATCACGAGCTCTGGATATGTTCGAAGAAATGCTGCAGAGAGGTATTCTTCCGGATGTTTGCAGTTACAATACTTTGATGCATGGCTTCTTTAAATCTGGAAGGCCAGAGGATGCCAGCGGCATTTTCCGGGATATAATCCAGGCCAATCTATCCCCTTCCCCGGCTACATTTAACATCATGATTAACGGCCTCTGCAAGGCTGGATATACTAGTAATGCCCTTAGGTTGTTCAGGAACATACAACGTCGTGGGTTTCTCCCTGAGCTGGTAACTTATAATATACTCATTGATGGGCTTTGCAAATCACGTAGGCTGGGGCAAGCGAGAAGGATCCTTAAGGAGCTTGGGGAGTCGGGTCATATCCCAAATGCCATAACTTATACTACAGTCATGAAGTGTTGCTTCAGATCTGGAAAGTTTGAAAAGGGGTTTGAGATATTCTCAGAGATGAGAAGTAAAGGGTATAACTTTGATGCCTTCGCATATTGCACTGTAATCAGTGCTTTAACCAAGATGGGTATGACGGAAGAGGCTAATGCTTGCATGTGGGAGATGGCGGGAAGTGGGACTGGGCTTGATATAGTTTCCTACAATGCTCTGATTAATTTGTATTGCAAAGAAGGTAAGTTGGAAACTGCATTTCAGTTGTTGGATAAAATAGAGAAAGGTGGGTTGGAAAGTGATGAGTATACCCACACAATCCTGGTTAATGGATTATGTAAGGCAGGTGACATTGATAGGGCCCTGCAGCACTTGAAGTATATGAAGATGAGAGGTTTCCAATCAGACTTGGTGGCCTACAATTGCTTGATTCATGGGTTATGTAAGGCAGGTCAGGTGGATTATGCGATGAAGGTCTTTGAAGAGATGGAGCTTAAGGATTCTTTTACATATTCTTCCATGGTGCATGGTCTTTGCAAAGTAAGAAGGTTTCGTGTAGCAGCCAAGCTCATCCTGTCTTGCATTAGAGAAGAGATGAAAGTACTCTCTGCTGACCAACGTGTCGTTCTTTGCGGGCTTCGCTCTTCAGGATTTAAACAAGAAGCAAGGAAGCTCCGATCAAAACTTTGGATGGCTCAGGCTCTAGCCTACTGATATGTACCATTGAATAGTTGTTGGTGGAGGTGCTCGGGCTCCGATCAAAACTCTAGATGGCTTGGTGGCCTACAACTGCTTGATTCATGGATTATGTAAGGCAGGTCAGGTGGATTATGCGATGGAGGTCTTTGAAGAATGGAGCTTATGGATTTTTTAACATATTCTTCCATGGTGCATGATCTTTGCGAAGTAAGAAGGTTTCATGCAGCAACCAAGCTCATCCTGTCTTGCATAAGAGAAGAAAAGAAAGTACTCGCTGCGGACCAATGGGTTGTTCTTTGCGGGCTTCGCTCTTCGAGACTTAAGCAAGAAGGGAGGAAAGCTCCGATCAGAACTCTGGATGGTTTGGGCTCTAGCATACTGAGATGCACTATTGAATAGTCATTGGTGGAGGGGCATTGGGACTGAATTCTGAATAATATATTTGACTTGGAAACAGCCTCTCCTTTGAAGCCGAGGATAAGGCTGTGTGCATTTGCCCCTCCAAAACCCTGCAGTACCGAGAGCCTCGTGTGCTAGGTTGCTCTTGTTACATGGAAGTTATTCAGCAGTTTCTTATGACTTATGAGATTAAACTCATCTGAAAAGGTTTATACTCATACTCATCTTGTGCATTGCAGCAGTTGGTCATGATGATATTGTATTGATGGAAGCATATCTTGCGAGTCTGAGCAGACAAGGTTATCTGAATAGCCCCAAAATCTTTCACATAGCATGTTAGATGGGCCCATATTTTATGGACTGGTAGACCGTAAGGTCCCTTGCCCATCATCCCAATTTGAGTTGGCCAAGTGGCAAAATAAAGCTTCGAAAATCCAAGTCTACAAGAAAACTAGAGGAGGGAGCATGCCAATACGTAGATGGCCGAAAATAAATGGGTGGGTGGACATGCATGTGATGGTATTTGATTGGATTTAATTATGGAATTTGACACATGGCCAGTCTAGTCATTGCCCTTACTATCCAGCAGTCCCGAACGGCCACATCATCTTGCCATATGGCATAATTAAGGGTGACAATTTACCCTTTATGGATGTATGTACAAGTGAGCTTGATTGACATGGAAGCCAATGGTTGCTGGAGGTCTCAAACTCAGAGATGACACAAAATGATCTTCAAAAACTAAACTTGGATGAAATGTATCCTTTGAGGTGGATGTCTCCAGTTGGATGGAAATTTTTTTGCCACTTAGACCCATTTCTCTTATTTTTGACAAGTGTTTGGTGTTGGCCGAGGACCACTGTGGACTTCCCTGCATGATCTTGCTTCTTGCCACACAGAATTTGTCTAAATAATATTTTCTTTTCCTCTCCAATATATGAGAAATGTAAGTTTTATTTTATTTAATTTATTTATTGTTATGTTTTCCAGTATGTTTATTTTGGTTTAATAATCATAGGTCAGGATAGTTATTGCTAATAGGCCAAGGATCTTTGAACCTACACAAAGACAGAAAGCTAGAACAAAAATAGGAAGAAGACTTGAAGTGTTAAAAGTATACAATTTTAGGTGGCTAGTTTTTTTGGTTGTTTATTTTGTGGATGGGAAAATGTCTGATATTTCTTTGAATCTTTACTTTGATGACTGAGAGGATTGATGGTGATGCAGATAAGTCACTTAATGAGCTTATTTTATTACAAATAAGCCTTGGGTTGGGTTATGTATGTGTTGAGCCTTTGATCCCATAGGTTTTATTTGTAATGAGCCATTTTAATGGGCCTAAAATATGGGTAGAAAGTAGGAAAATGAGATTTAATTCATTAGTTTAGTTAGATTCTTGTTTTGGGTCTCTTTCCTTTGTTATTTCAGTTTCCTAGTCAGTTTAGGTTTCCCAATTAGTTAAGGATTGGGTTAGGCCTATTGTTTTTAGTGTTTGAGTCAGTTTTGAGTCTTCTATATAAGTTTGTAAGGGGCTACAACATTAAACACGAATTTATGAATGCAAAAGAAAAGATGGCTTATGCTGTTGTGCTGTGGGATGCAGTTGGGTGAGATTCTTAAACCTGAGGGGTGAGATGCCCATTCACTTGTTTTTCTTCCCCCTTCTCAACCCTCCATCGAATTCTATTTCTTTTCTTATTTATTTGCTGTGAATGAGTGTTTGAGAGCTAGAACCAAGCCTATTGGAGGACATATTCTCTATTCAGCTAGAATTTCAGATCCTGCTTGGGATTAGGATCACTTGTGATTCTAGTTCTACATTATTTGGTGTCGAGCTTAGCCAAACCAAAGATGGAGCCACGTGAATTTTGTGAGAAACTTTCTTCACACATATTTCTTAAATGGATGTATGAATTAGATGTGTACTTTGACAACTACAACTTGACAGAGATGGAACAACTTCAATATGTTTGCTCCCAAATGAGTGATTGTGTTCGAATACAATAGAGAGTCTAAAAGGCAACTTCAAGCTCAAGGGCATAAGCTTAAAACTTGGGACGAGATGTAGTATGAGTTGGCAGGCATGTACCTATCTAAATGTGAACAAGTATGTACTTCCTTCCACCAGAGTTCCCTCTAATTACACCCCAAAAGCCACCCGCAGGTGATGAGAGCATGAAGGAATTGTTTGACCACGTGGCCATTATGTTGCAACAAATTGCAAAGGAGCAACAAGAGAAGAAACCTTCAACTAATGAACTAGAGTCAAAAGTTGAGGTTAGTGTTGAAGAAATTTCAGCAATTCCTATTGTCAATGAAGAGCTAGTCATTGATGTTCCCATCAATAAGACTCATATGAAAGAATTCGAAAGCAATAAGGTACCACAATGGACAATGAGGTTGAGACTGAGGAACTTGACAATACAACTACTGTGATGACTGTGAACAACCAAGAGAAAGAACCCAAAGAGCTTGAGATTGAAATTGTGGAGGTCAAGAATACAGTGGTTGAAGCGTTCGTGTGAATGATCCCATGGATACGTTTGAGGTTGTTGAAACTGAGCATGTGGAGTTCGTTATCCTATTAAAGTATCTTAAAGATCGAGCTCTTCACATTCTAGATTACATCCTTATTATCAAAGAGCTACTAGAATTTTTCTACAGCTTGAAGAGGGACGTGCACTATGCTATAATCTCCCTCACACTATAAAATTCGAGGACGAATTTTTTCTAAGAGAGGGTGAATTGATGCAGATTAGTCACTTAATGGGCTTATTTTATTACAAATAAGCCTTGGGTTGGGTTATGTATGTGTTGGGCCTTTGATCCCCCGAGTTTTATTTGTAATGGGCCATTTTAATGGGCCTAAAATGGGTAGAAAGTAAGAAAACTGGATTTAATTCATTAGTTTAGTTAAAGTTATATTTTGAGTCTATTTCCTTTGTTATTTCAGTTTCTTAGTCAGTTTAGGTTTCCCAATTAGTTAAGGATTGGGTTATGCCTTTCTTTTTTAGTGTTTGAGTTAGTTTTAAGTCTTATATATAAGTTTGTAAGGAGATACAACATTGAACACGAATTTATGAATGAAAGAAGAAAAGATGGCTTATGTTGTTGTGTCACACCTTGCCCCTAATATAGCACAGGTATGTCGGCACTGGATACCTCACTGCATCCAATCAACCTGTTTAACCCAGGACCCTACTCTAGGAGTGTCCACAACACCACAACCACATATACTAAAAATAATCAGAATTTGCAGAGGATAATATAAAATTAAGTAAAAGTTCATATTCAACTAGTGCTTCTATGTGATACCTAATACCTTATGTACAATGATTCACAACATTAAATGCAGTAATTCACATATATTACAGTAATCCAAAATTTTAGAATATATACACAAAATATCTCCCACCTGTCAAACCATCAACCTCTCTCCCACCTATCCAAACTATCAATTAGTCTCCCACCTATAGTCTGAATCATCAAAAACTGGTTTCCATAACTATCCATAAATATACAAAAAAGAATGATCATATACATAAATTCTCAGAAATGTCGTCCACCATAAACACAATCATCACACACGCAATCAGGCCCATGACTGAATTCATCATTCTGAATACAAGCCAATTGATCTATAGCCATAGCATCATACTCTGAACTGGTAATCTGTAGGTGACTGCTTTCCTCATCTATAGATTAAAGGAAAGGGGGGTGAGCACTGGAAATGCTCAGTGAGGGGTGGGATAGACAATCACACGTAACCATATGCAATGCATGCTCCACATAGAAAGATGATGCTCATGATTCCATTTACTTAACTATATTGTTCCCTAGTCCATTACTAAGTCTCATCACCTAGGTGTATAGTGCTACGTAATGTAGGTGGCATTTCCTACCCTGTACGTTGGGCCTCAGGAATACAAGCTCGTTGCAGGCAGGGGCTAGCCAGTCCCGGCCAGAGCCTTGGTCTCCCGACTAACCCCTAAATGGTAACCCCGTATAATAATATCCACCAGGCATACAACACATAGTATCCTGTCTCATATCCATCTCTGGTATAGTTTGTCGTACCACTCAAGTGCATTGCTGATCAGGCAATCACCTATGTCGGGGTTAGTCCATACCTAACCCCCTACGGACAAGGGGTGTAGCACTTAGGGTTGTGATACCTAACCCAACATACTAAATGATGCACAACTAATCAACCAAATCACACATGCAAACATGAGCACCTGCACATGACCCATCTCACCTGTCTTACCTTCCACATTTCCATTCTATCACTTTTATCATAACACAATTGTAAAATAAATGCATATGCACATACACAAACAATAAATGCATGAACAACAATTAATAAACACACTAAAAGAAATAAGGTTAGGGGTACCCACTCACCCTGAAAATCAGAAACAATTATCTCTCCTCCTGGTATTGAATAAGCTCCCTCACAGCAATTTGGAATTTCTAAAATCAGAAATTATATATAAATTTATTAAAATAAATTTAACTTCATTCATTCCCTAATAGGGTCATTTACTATCTCCCATATAGGCTCTACAAGTCCCCTTTCAACCCCACAGATCACTGCTAAAAACTGAGGGCAATTTGGTCTTTGGAAGCCTAACTGACTAGAGACTTTGGGACCAACTGGCTGACCTAATGTCTCCCACCAGTTGTCCATTCTCTACAGAAATTCGATTCTGCTAGTTTCTCTGATGGGTTTCACCTCTCTTTTTGTCAAATCCCCTCTGTTCATGAACTGTATTCCCATAACAGTGACACGTTACTTCAATTCAACTCTTTTCTTAGTCCATCCACAAATTCCATTTTTAATTTCTTATTTTAAATATCAAATTCAGCAGAAATTCAGATTAAACCTCAATTTAAACTCATTTTCACTCAAAAGTATGAATCAAGGTGGGATTTGCATGATCAAGCCTCTAATTTGATGATCTAACCTCAAATGGAGTTAGCATGCATATAATCCACCATTAATTTCACTTTGCATGTGAAGGATCAAGCCTCTAAACATCTTGCATGTGCATTCTTAAACCTTAAATCAGTAAATAAAAATGAGATTTTATTTCATTTCAAGGATATTTTTCTGTTTTAAGAACTCAAGTGAGAATTCTCACATTTTAGTCCCAATAGGCCATGGTGCATACAACCATTTGCATAACTATATATTTCTTCCAATTAATGCATCAAAGAACAGAAAGATTAACTCCATAAAGTCAGATTTGTTGCTGAAATTTCCAGATTTTCCTTTATTCCTCATATTACAGCCAAATTGGCTCATAGCCCTTTCAATCTCTGAAATTTTCTCATGTTACAAGTTCATATGGGTGAGATTTCCTTACCTATTTGCTGAACTTTCCAACAGTAACCTGAGTAGATCGATCTCTTCCTTGATCTCCCTCTCTTCTCTTCTCTTCTTCTTTTTCTTCTTCCTCCTTTTTTTCTCTTGCTGTTCAAGTGAGAAAATGAGAGTGTAGTGGTCGGTGGTGGCCTTTATATTGCCCCACTACCCTTAGTGGAATCTTCCACTAACTTCTAGTATCATAGATATAATAATATATATCTATATATACATATATATGTAAACCTATAATTATACCATATTATAAAGACATATTAATTAATTATATATTATAATTTTTAGTTTTATAAATTTTATTATTTAACTTATTTTATCATAACAGACTCATGAAAATAGGCCCACATGTCAAATTTCAAAAGTGGGACCCATTTCAGTCAAATTTGACTATTCTGTCCAGTCGACAGGCCAGCCTGTCATATTTAGGACTCTCTAGTCGGTTGAGCCAGACTTGTTCCCTGTTGGCCCACTTTTCTTGCTGATTCCTCCAACACTGTTGGCAAAAGGCACAGATACATGTTGGGTCATTCTTCCCTTCTTGGCATTCTACTGCTACCAGCCATGCTAGTGTTGGCCTCTCTTGCCTGTTCACAGTTAATGTAAAGAGGTGAGACTTGGGGTGTTACATGTTGTGCTGTGGGATGCAGTTGGGTGAGATGCCTAAACCTGAAGGTTGAGATGCCCATCACTAGTTCTTCTTCCCCCTTCTCAACCCTCCATCGAATTCTCTTTCTTTCCTTATTTTCCTTTTATTTGTTTGCTGTGAGAGAGTGTTTGAGAGCTAGAACAAGCCTATTGGAAGACATCTTCTCTATTCAGCCAGAATTTCAGATCCTGCCTGGGATTAGGATCACTTGTAATTCTGGTTCTACATTAGATGGAGGACATCTTGAATCTTGCATCAAGGATTAATAGTCTATAATTTGAATACCAGTACATTTTGTAGAATTAAAACTTTCATGTCAAAGTTTCGTGAAAATTACACCAGAATGTTGCAAATAACTGTTGACATTCCAGGAAATGGTAAACAGTAGCATCAACATAAATTTTAAAACATTTTGTCACTTGAACTAACTATTAGAGAGAACAGCTGAAGATAAGTAGACAAAAGTTTCCACCATCATGTTATCAAAAGCTCTAAGAATTGCAAGTCTCACACTAAAGTCTACCAATGCAAAGAGAACCTAGTGCATGTTATTTTCCATAGGTGGAATGTGAAATCATATCTAAATTCCTTGAAATTTAATCTTTATAAGTTTAGTACCATCTTAACTTAACAATTGATGATTCTAAATAATCTCTGGCTGATGGACCAATCAAAATATAACAAAGAGGAAATAGGTACAATATTGTGTCACTTAAAATGTTTTTTTTTTTTTCCTTTGATACTAACCATCTTACTTTGATTGTCATTGTTGACATGTATTGGAATGTTACACACTTTGACCACAATCCTGTAAACTGTGTTTTACCGGCATCATCCAAGTCCACATTGGTTCATTCTGTTCCACAGGCTGTGAGATGATTATTTTTTAACCTGTGATCTGCAATTTGTCACATTGTGGATGAAATGAGAATTCCCACTAGCTAATCTTCTCTTTTCTCCAGATATTATTTGGTCTTTGCAAGGATCAAATCTCCATCAGTTTAATGAATTACCATGAGTGCGGAGTTTATCATTTTGGTTGCTAATCTTCTTAATTTTATCTCCTTAATTATCGGGCAACTTTTCCACTACATAATTTGAAAAAACAAACCTGGCATTGACTCAGAGAAGGTACTGTTATAAGTAAGACCCAGTTAGATCACCAGTCTAAATGATGATGCCTTATAATATTCTGGCATTCAATCTGGTTTATTCCTAGATCCTGTTTTCTATGAGAAATCTGGCCATTCAGTTAAATCAGTTTGGTAGTTAGTTCATGATAAAGTTGGCCAGGTTGAATGGACAGATGTAGTTTGGGTTACTGGAAATATCCAAAAGCAGTCGTTCACAGCTTGAAGATCTTAGGTGGATGTGCTTCCAACAAAGGACCAGTTTTTACAGAGGCAGATTGGTGTTGGTCCGGACCTTTTGTGTTTTCTGTTGGGGCTGTTCTAGTGAATAATTGGGGTTGCCTACATGGATCCATGCAAAAAAAAATAGGTAAAATTGAGGTCCACACAAAAATATGGGGAATGAAGAAATGAAGAAATGAGAGTAAGGGGAAACAGGCACGGCTCAGCAGGTCCGGAGAATCTCAGCTAAATGGGATCGGCTACTTGGATCCTTGCCCTCCAATAGGCTCTATCTGGGCAGATCTAGAGAATAGAGACCATTTATTCTTTGAGTGCCAATTTACCTTGGCTATATGGGAGGGATGGCTTAAATTTGTGCTCCCAAAAAATAGGAGACAAATGCAAAGCCTCATTGGGTGATTCCATTAGTACGAATGGCAAATTGGCATAATTTTTTTTTTTATAGATGCAAATTGGCATTTTGTTCTACCATCCATCGGTTATCCCAGGAGCATAATTCTCATCTGTTCAGGATTAAAACAAGAACGAGGCCTCAGATCCTATCAGCCATTAAGGAGGATGTTTCGTTGAGGTGCAGTTCTCTTTCATGTTCTGGTGTTTCATACTCGAGGAATATCTTTCTTGAAGACAAATGGGTACTGCAGATAGCATGGATATCCAAAGTTTTGAAAGCATGCTTATGGATATTCCCGCCTGGGGAGTGAGGATGTAGTTGCACTGCACTGTGATGGGTTTCTCTCTCTCTGGCTCAGGATAAGGCATCTTATGAAGGTTTGGTTCGTGATATGGCAGGAGTTCCCTTATTTTCCTATGTCAGTTAAATACACAGAGTTATTTGCTTTATCAAGAAGTTAGTTGTTATGCCTGGAGAAAAATATTCAGAAGGTCTCTGTACAATCTGTTTTGAAACTGGTTATTGACTTCTTGAAGAAAATTGTGAAAGGTCCATGGACTGTGTAACATTTGAAGAGTTTAATCTTGCATTTGGGAGATAGGTAGCATTGGACTACTTATCAAGATCGAATTCGTAGCTGGCTATTGACATCTTGAAGAAAATTGTGAAAGGTCCATGGATGGTGTAACATTTGAAGAGTTTAATCTTGCATTTGGGAGATATGTTACATTGGACTACTTATCAACATGTTTGGTGAGAGCAGCTTATCCAACTAACGGATTATATTGCTTCTATGCCTTAAAGTGCTATGGTGACCATCGTTTATCTTTTACATTTTCCAGATGATCTTTGTAAACTTTTAAAAGATGATTCTGACCTGTGTATCTACTACTCCATGTAATTCCATTTTTGTTTAATGATTCCTACTCACCTATTCCCCCCCTCCCTCCCCAAAAAAAAAAGAAAAGAAAAAAAAGGGGGTTCATCTAGTTGGTCCACTTTCCAAAACTGCTCTCATTTATGTTGGAAATGTTTGCGGCCCTTGAAAGATTTATAATTTCTAGATTTCAGTGTCCGAGGACATTGTTTTACCCCATTGTCTTGCCTTCCATAGCATGCCATGACATGAAGAATTATAACCTAAATCAGAAACATTGCATGATTTGGGACACTATCTCTTTTGAAATCTTAGTGAAGACTGGCCTTTCTATTGGCCCTTTGGTGTAGTCCCTAGAGGCCTCATTTTCTTTCCTTTTTTCCTCCCTTTTCCTTTCACCCTCATTTGGGTGTTTTCTTGTTTTCTTTGGACTTCATGGAATAGATGATTTCTATTCACCCAAAAA
>NC_056567.1:8111821-8119608 GCF_013358625.1 Macadamia integrifolia | reverse complement strand
AAAAACATAGTATGAGATTAGGGGTGTAGTAGTGTGGTGTGTTTTTGTGCTTTGGATCATTGCCCATTTTGGTGAGGTGAAGTTTCATTGTTTCATCTCCCTTGTTGGTGTTAGGACGGGTGTTTTCTCTTTTTAATTCTGTTTCTTTCTTTAACTAGAGTTTCTTATCCTGGCAGGGATTGTCCACTGTATTTTGCTCTTTTTCTCTTGAATAAATTCCTACTGCCTTGGATATCCCTATTCTTATTTTAGGCTTTATATTTTTTGAAATAAATAAGGAATTTTCGGTTTTATGGTTTATGATTTGCTAAATGTTGCAATCTAACAAATTTTGGTCCATTAATACTATGGAAAATGATATGCTTTTCATGGAAAAACAGCATCCTAATATTGAAATAACTAGATAAATTTTGATAAATGAAGCGAACAAAAGAGGTTTGTTATATAATTGCTTGCTAAATTCACGGGAATCAATTTATTTATCCAATTATTACAGTGATGAAGAAGATGAATAGTGTGCATAATAGGATACCTCTCCGGCTTAATGGAATATGCATGTCCAATCCATTTGTTTTCTTGTTTTGGTTTTCTTTTTATTTAATTTTAGTAATTATTATTATTATTTTTTTTGGGTAAATAGTTGTTATTCATCAGCTGACTATAGAACGGTGAGCTCTCATATGTTGGAGCATGTTGTTTCAGTCACTTAATTTGCCTACTGTCTATCCTAGATGATGGATTTTAAGCTTTATTCCTTCATTATAAATAGTAATGTGCAGGTGTCTGTCATCCTACTAATATTTTACAGTAACTATTTTATGCAGCTTATATTATTGGAGAATCTTGGCATTGTTACAGGCTGTACTGGTCTTGCCATTCTAGTAATCATTTTGGTTTGACTGCAATTGAGGTATCGAATCAAACCTGTGAAACAATACCTGGAAATGATTCCATCACATACCCTCACCCCCCAACCTCTTATACCAATTCAGTTCGTTGTGACCTTATTGGTCTTCAATGCTTTTGTGTGCAGTCAATAATTTTGAAATTATAGTCTGAAAGTAACTTCAGATAGGTTCATTTTATCTGACACAACAGGAAATGTTAATTGTCTGAGCAGATCACAGACCCTGTTGAGCATCCTTGAGATTATAATGTAGGCTTTGTTTGGTTGCAAAGGGAATGCAAATTTTTTATGTAAAGTGGAATTTTTTTCCCGTAAAAAATAAATTTAGATGTTTGATTGCAAGGGAAATATATTTTACATGTGAAAAAAATTTCACTTAACCATTAAAATTTTCCTTTTTATTTCCCCACCAAAACAGGAAGAAAAGGAAAAAAAACTCTACTTTCACGATCTCTCCCACTCTCGGGACTCTCACCCCGCTCATGACTCTCAATGATCTCTCTCTCTCTCTCTCTCTTACGCGACTAATTGGGTTTGTTTTGACCAAAAAACTTTGGGTTCGAGTCAGATGGAGCATTACTTGTTGGATTTGTTTTGACCAAAAGACTTTTGGAATGGGCCTTTCAGTCGTTATCACTTGTGATCTATTACTGTTTTCTTTGTGATCATCTTTTATATTATTTTAAATATTTATTTATGCTGCATTCATTTGATATATAGAATGAAATGGTTTATTTTGGTTAGTGATAGAACATAGTATCTGATGACATTTTGTTTGATTTGGTACAGACCTTGAATAACTTGATTCATATAACCAATATAAATTTTGAGGAGCTGGGTGGGTTCTGGATTGAAAAGTACTCCCCCCCCCCCCCAATCTCTTTTGAGGAGTTTGGTTGGATTATTAGTTTTTTTATTTTACATCTATTTTATATCCAACCAAACAACTATGGTAAATTAATTTCACTTCACTTCTGTTGCAACCAAACGACTCAAAAGGGAAAAAAAAATCACTTCACTTCCCTTCACTTCCCCTTAACCTTCCCTTCCCATTTCCCTTGCAACCAAACGCAGCCGTAGGGTTTTTCACTGGCATAAGGGAGGGGAATTAGAAAAAGAAATAAAATTCTTCCCTATTGTTTGCAGGATGATTGAAATTCTGGAAACAATTTTTCAACTTGGGGGGCTAAAAATGTAAGCAAGGTTCCTACTGGTGTTACAGTTACGCATTCCATGTTATCCTAAATTAGGTAAATTGAGTTTCACATGCTTCAAGGCAGCTGATCATTGCAAGAAGGGAAAGGAAAGTGTAGCTCAAAAGGACAAGAAGGCAGTAGCAAACCAGACCATCAAACTGGACCAAGAATGGACTAATATGTGTGATTTTGAGTGGCCAATGGGTTATTTGAGCCATGGGCTTTATATTTTTGGGTTTAATCTTGTAAAGGGCTAATTCGATAAGCCCAAATATTAAGGATTTAAGTCCCGTATGTGTTTTAAGTAATTATTTTTGGGTTTACTAAGCAGTCCAATTCTATAAACCCAAATATTAGGGATTCAGGTCCTCTACAGGATTAAGTATTTAGTTTCTATTTTTCTCACTTTCTAGTTTCATTTGCAGTGTTTCTTTAAGTTATTCAAGTGCTGTCTTTGACCAGATTACTATTCTTTGTTTACATGCTGTTTCCTGACTTCTTAAATCTGTTTTGCTGTGACTGACCTATTGCCCCACATCCAGCCGTTGGATGTTGACCAAATTTGGATGCTTTCTTTATCATACCTACAAATAAAGTTGATCAGAATTTTGTCTCCATCAGGTCACCCTATTGTGAGTGACAGAACCCTATTTCTGGGTTTTTCAATCCTGCCCTGCGATCCTGGTTATTCTTGGTTTTCCTTGTCCCTAGCAATAGGTGATTAGAAACCCATCAGAAAGTCAATAGCTGGAAGTGCAATTAACATACCAGACCCACCCATCCTTGTGATCCTTTTAGTTGCTGTCTGTGGTGCTGCTGCTCGAGTTGTGAGCATCTCTTGAAGATAACATTTTGGTGGTACTAGTTGCATCATTCTTGTAAAGGATAGTTTCTAAAATTTTCAAGTATTTGTGGTCAATATAGGTTTCTAGAGCAGATGTTACTACATCATGTCATCTGATAATATATTTTCTGAAATTTATTTTATTTCTGTAAATCCAGGGGCTTATGACTAACATCATGTTTGTCTCACCTGTACTGATTAGCGTCTTCCAGACTTAGGTACTTATCTTGTATTTATGGGACGATGAACCACCTATACCAGTTGAAGAGGTCCGTAGAGTCGTAGACTGCACAGTTGCTAGTTGCAGCTTTTTCACACGAAAGCTTCCAGCTTCTTGGTTTCGTTAAAAGATCATCTGAGTTCTCTTTATGATCAAACCTCTTGGTTGCATGTTAATGCTGATAATATAGTGGCCAAGGAGGATTCTATTAAGTGTTAAGAAATGGGATATCAGTACTATGTGCATGACCTAGATTTAACCTGATTGTACATGAAATTTCTACCTGATTCAATGATGATAAATTCCTGATTTTCTGCTCCATTTTGAACAGTTTGAATGAGGATATCTAAAACTTAAAATTCACTTTCCTTTAACCTACTGATTTCTTTCTTACTAAAAACAGATAAAGCAATTTCCCAAACTGTTAAGCTACGATAATTATTGTGGTAAAATAGTAGTCACTATTAGCGGTAAGTTTATTTTTTTTGTGGCCCCTCAATTGTTATAACAATTGTTCTATAATATACATGATTTCTCTTCCTACAAGTGACCTAGAAAACTGTTGATGGTGGCAGTGGTGTCGGGGATATAGGGATTTATTTTGGTTATCCAAAGAGGGAAGATTTCAGTTCAAGGCAACATGAACTAGAGGTATGACATAGTAGCCTTTTGGCAAGTCTTCTAGAAGCTTTTAGTTTCATATTTAAAATAAATCTGAGCATCTTAGGGTAGAGCGTTGCAACTCATCATAACTCAGTTGCCACATCATCCCCCTTCACTTGAAGCCCTAGTCTGCAAGATGAGCTGCAGGAAATCGGATACGAAGATCTTGTAAATGCTCTCAGGTTGCGTTTTCCTCATTGGCTCCATGCCACTTTATGAGAACTTTAGTTACCTCTTTTTTTTTTCTTTTTTTTTTTTTTTTTTTTTTTTTTTAACTCGAATATTATCTGGGACTGGGCCTAAGAACATATGGAAAACCTTAAATGATTACAAGGGGGGACATAGCCCGGCGTACCCCAGCCCTAAAGGAAATCAACACTCCCTTGTAATCTCTAGAAAACCAACGCTAGAGAACCACACACACACACACACACACACACACACACAAAAAAAAATGAAGAAAAAAAAAGAGGAATTACAATCTGAACACTACTAACGTACCAACTTTGTCCTCTCGAACAATCATACTTAAAGCCCTTGTGAGATTCTGATTAGCATGGAACGACCTATTAATAGAAGCTTCACATGCCAAATTAGGTCCATTTGGTTGTTGGATTGTGGGTGATACGCTGAGCTTAAATTTAATTTAGTCCCTTGCAAATTAAAATAAAATTAACGAGGAAGCTACATTAGCCGTTGCTGCTGTAGAGAGGAAGGGTGTTGCTCATGCTATTGCCAGTGCAAAGAATAGAAAGCAATCTTCTTGTAAGTCAGGTCATAGTGTAGAGCCACGCCCAGGTAGGCCAAGAAAAAATCATGGTGTTTGCAGATGCATTGATGCAGATAAGTCACTTAATGAGCTTATTTTATTGCAAATAAGCCTTAGGTTGGGTTATGTATGTATTGGGCCTTTGATCCTATGGGTTTTCTTTGTAATGGGTCACTTTAATAAGCCTAAAATATAGGTAGAAGTAGGAAAACGGGATTTAATTTATTAGTTTAGTTAGAGTTCTGTTTTGAGTCTATTTCCTGTGTTATTTTAGTCTCCTAGTCAGTTTAGGTTTCTCAATTAATTAAGGATTGTGTTAGGCCTTTACTTTTTAGTGCTTGAGTTAGTTTTGAGTCTTCTATATAAGTTTGTAAGGGGCTACAACATTGAACATGAATTTGAATGAAAAAAAAAAAAAAGAAGCTTTGTGCTTGAGAACTGTGAGATGCAGTGCTGTGAGAGACAGCTTGGGTGAGATGCCTTAGGGAAGAGTGAGATACTCGGCACAACCTATTCCCCTACCCCTATTCTTCACTTCATTCTCTATTTTCTGTTTTATTCATTCTTTTGGTCCTTGAATTTGATTTTTATTGAATTTAATAAAGATCCTACCTGGGATTAGATCACTTGTAATTCGATCTTACATTATGCATTTTGGCAAATTTTTATTTTAATGAAATAATGGTTTATTGTGATGACTGATTCCTAGCTTCAGCAACTTGGAGACTGAAATACTACACTAGAGTGGTTATCCTTTCTTGAAGTGAAATATAATCTCTATTGTACCGTCTAACTTGTTTACAGGGGAGCACATTTTCTGTATGGGTTCTGTCTGATACAAGATGGATCCATCAGAACGAACACTTCAAAAGATTGCAGGTAGTTCAATACCAATGTCTGTATTGTTGTATAAACTGTTATCTCTACTTAAAG
Organism: Macadamia integrifolia; assembly: GCF_013358625.1. Lineage (NCBI taxonomy): Eukaryota > Viridiplantae > Streptophyta > Magnoliopsida > Proteales > Proteaceae > Macadamia > Macadamia integrifolia. The sequence goes on along the minus strand of NC_056567.1, from coordinate 8,114,076 downwards.
TGTTCTTTTTTGTTTTGTGGACCCTCTACGCTGTGAACTATTAACTATCCCTTATGGAACTACACAAATTTCTACCTTTTGGATGTTAGAACTATACACTCCATGACACTCATGATCTTCTTTTCAGTTTGATTCCTTCTTATTTCTCATCTTCTTTATTCCTTTGTAAGGTATATTTATATTTTGGAAGAATGATAAAAAGTTTTGGAATTGATTCTTACAAGAGATTATAGTTCATAAAGGGGTTCGAGAGAGAGGATTTGATTAGGAATTATCATTTGAATTATTCCAGCATGTAACCTAGCATAGCTGATTTCTATATTATTTGGTGAGGTTTTTGTTTTTTTTTGTTTTTTTGGTAGGGTCCAGTTGGTGATTGGATTTTAGAATGTTGAGTTAAAAGACTGCAGGGGCTTTATTAGGAGGACTATTATCAAACTTGAAAATTGAAATGATAGTAAGTGTTCATATGAAACTCAAGGGAGTTCACATGAACTCTTTCCATCACTTCTTGGAAGTTCAAAGCTTAGCTTCTTAATTTTATATTTGGTCCGGTTTGAAAGCTTACTCAAATGCTTTTCAATCAGACCTAGATTGCTACTCTTTGCAGTTAATTTTTTCCACTGGGTTATCTGTAGGGTGCCAATATAGCTGGATTTCTGTTTTAGGAACTTTTTAAAAAGTAGCTTGGTTTACAGTCTATTTTTAATTTAGCATATTTATTCATTTTGGAAATCAGTTAAGCACTAGCTCTTTGGGTGCTTAGGTTCAAAATTAAAAGCAATTTAAAGCTTGTTTTCTTAATTTAGCTAGTCTAGAAGCTTACTTATGCCTTTTCTTTTTGTCGTGAGAGAAGTCAACATTTAGGAATTATTTGGTGGGGATTACTATATACGGCAGCATTGTAGCCTATATAATGGCAAGGGAGACTTTGTTTTCTGTTTCCTTTCACTTTTACTTTTCCTTTTCTTTGTCCTAACTCGGATCCATGTAGCCACCAACCCCATTAAGTTGGGATAAGGCTTTGTTTTTGTTGTTGTTGCTGTTGTTGTTGTTGTTGTTGTTGGAGACTTTGTTACATTTAGATTGCATTAGTGAATTTAAGTGGAGTTATCACTCTGATATGCTGCTCTTTTTATCAGTTCCCTTGATTTCCTATGCTAATTGTAGCTTGCACAAAAACCTACACTTTCTTAAAATCTAGTTTATTGCCTATTACAGGGCCTGCCTTCTATCCCTGAACATCTAGCCATAATTTTCTCTTCCATCAAAACCCCTGCCAATCCAGTACTGTGACCTGCACCTTCTAGCCCCATCATCTTCTTATAGTCAACTCTGAAATAACAAATCCCAGCTGATTGGTTGGTATAAACAGAATTTTCTGTGCTACATTAAGTTCATCAACTAAGATCATTACACTCTATGAGAAATGTCATTGTCTACATTCCTAAGCCCTGTGATCCATAGGACATTGCTGCATGTAATAGATCACATGTAACACTTCTTGACATGATGAAAGAAGAAAGGAAGGACGAAAGAAGGAAAGAGGAAAAAAGATGAAGAAAAGAAATGGGGAAAGCAAAATAATTGCTGTTACTTATCCTCAATGGAAACAAGAAAAATCCGATAAGGAAGAAGAAGAAGAAGAGGGAGGAAAACTAAATGGGTTAGACAAAAGATCCATCGAACAAAGAAGAAAAAGAAAATGAAAATGGAAAACATAAGAAGAAGAAGAAGAAGAAGAAGAAACAAGAACAAGAGAGGAAGAGTAGGGGATAATAGGTACCTACCTAGTTCCCACTGGTGGCAGCTAGTGCTGCAAGTTGAGGTTCCAAACTTTTTCTTTGAGACAAGCACAAACCTGACATGGGCTCCTTTTAACATGATGTTATAGACTTCAGAAGTTCTTTAAATCTATGTCCCTATAATTTGTTTTAGGTAAAAGGTTCTCTAAGCTTCTGGGGCAAGGTACAGTAGCCCCTTTTTGTCTATCTCTCCCCTCACATGAATTGACATTGCCGTTAATTACACCTCACTGGTGCACTCCCCTATGCTGCTTGCTCAGACTACCCTCTCCCTGATGTAGATTAATCACCAAAATAGGCTTGTTTTATTAGGAATAAGCCTAGGGTTGGGTTCCATACATGTTGGGGTTTGATTCCATGTGTTTTGAGTGTAATAAACCACTTTTATGAGTCTAAAAGGGGGGCTCTACGATTGAGGACGGGATTACTAGTTAGTTTCCATTTTCATTA